>NC_068997.1:1756867-1760803 GCF_001194135.2 Octopus bimaculoides
CACACATACATACATACATACAAACATGCATACATACATACATACATACATGCATACATACATACATACATGCATACATACATACATACATACATACATACAGACATACATACATACATACATACATGCATACATACATACACACATACATACATACATACATACTTACATACGTACATGTATATATGCATACATACACCTACATAAGCGATACATTGCCGCTCTTGTAATCCCACATGTGTAGAATATGTCATGTTTTTGTGGAAGACATCACGCATGTGATTAGCAACTGTTCTAAACTATCGTCACGGTACTATCTCCCTATGCGGCACGATGCTGTTGCTAAAACAATTTGCAAATGTCATCCACACAAAAGACTGTCCTGAAATAGACTTCGAAAATCCCTCTGTTATGGAATACATTCATAAACACCAACTCAAGGAATACTCGTGGAATATTCCCATCAAAACTTCTGACAAATGTAAGCATAACAGGCCGGATATTGTTGTTTGAGACAGAGGGCCAAAGGTATGTACCATCAAAGGGTAGTTGTCCTGCAGATATAAATATTTCTTTGGAAATCAAACAAAAAGAGGATAGCTATGCACGACTGCTTCGAAACCGCCAGCATCTATATCCAGACTATGAACTTATATTCATACCAATAATAGTTGGAACACTAGGTTTTATTAGCAAATGCTTAAAGGAGAATATGGAGAAAATGAGATTTTCAGAAAGAGAAACTAACTGGCTGATTTGTACATTACATGTCCAATTTCAGTGGAACTGTAAAAATATGCAAGACTTTTCTCAAGTTCCAAATGTGAATTTGTCTGTGTGAACTACATCACAAAGATGGAGCCTTGTATCTTTGTTGGAAATCGGCTCTCTCCTCAGTGGAAGGTTTATGATAATTAAAAAATAGAAGTGACATACCTACATACATGCATACATACATACATACATACATACATACATACATGCATGCATGCATGCATACGTGTGTATGTGTATGCATTTATGAGTACTTCTTTCTCCAGCGTATATTGTTGACAGATATAAATAACGAAACACTGGCTTTTTTACGAGCAACAACCCTTTAGATATATTCCAGCATTGCGTTACAGACGCTTCCTATTCAGCCTTATTGTCATAAATTAAAAGGTACTGGTAACTGAACCGGTACACATCGGAACCATCCACACTTATTCCATATTTTACAATGAATGCGTTTTTCTCCCAGATTGAATCGATCTTACATAACATATTCCCTTCTCTTACTCACTCAATAAAAGTAAAGCTGTCTCTTTGAAGCCGTTTGAAGTCCAGGAAATAGCAAGAATATTTTCTCGATTTACGCCCAACTCGTAATCAAGAACATTTCTGGCAGTGTAATGGCAGATATAGAATGTGAAGAGTTGGTTACGTCTGTGACATCTTTGAACAAAGAGCAGTGCATTTAATGCTGTACTAGGTCTAAACAACTACGATAAACACAAGCGAAGAAAATGAATGAGCTTCAACCAGATCGTTTGATCGGCGGGAAATAGCAGCTAAACATCCTTCAAATCAAATGCTTCCGTTTTGAAATCACAGAGGTAAGACACTTTGAAAAATGTAATCCAAGAATAGAAGGGAGTAGGACAGAGAACTTTGAACTATATAACTGGTACTTCAGCTGACCTTCGATAAAAGGAAAACAATTAAATAGAAATAAATTTGTTGTTGTGGTCATTTGCTTAGCGTAGCAAAATAGCATGCCTTATCGTTTTCAGGGTGGCCAAGACAAGTGTTCGGAAATGAAGAAGTTATGTTGTTGACAAACGAACCATCTGCAGTTGATATTTGGTTTATCTACGATAGAAATAGTGTCTTTGAAAGGCCCGAACACAGTTTCTGTAACGGTGGAGGAATTTACCAAATGTACTCGCTGCGGGATCGAACATGAAAACTATGTACGTTCGAAGCACACTTCATAACCACAGAACCAGGTCATCGACCATCCTTCCACTATAGCTTTATACTCTTTTAGATGAAAAACTAATCGATGTTATGATTTTTATACCTTTAATGAAGAAAATAGTGGCATAGGTAAATACGTATGTTTTCAACAAACGTATGAACCACCTCAAATTGTTAAACACACGGCAAGTGCTCTGTGTGCTTAACAGGTCCGCTGAGCAAATGTGGAAGTAAATTATATTATATGTAAATACACGTAAACACAAATATGTGAGAGAGAGAGAGAGAGGGGGGAAGAGATAAAAAGGAGGGAATAAGAGAGACTGAACGACCGACCTACCGGAAAAACAGATTTTAATTTTACTTTTCATGAATATGTATTTATATAGGTTAGGAAGAAATAATATTCACTTTGAATAGTTTGAGTCTGTTGTGAATATCCGGAGCACCCGAGCAGGAACACATTATCAGAAATATTTGTAAGTATTCTTATAATGGAAGAAATATCATGATCTTATCGATGTATGAAGAGACACACAGGAAAGCAACACGTTCACACACATTTCTCTCTTCTTCAATCTATTTACCTATATATGTTGTTTGTGTGTATACATGTGAACTTTATAATAGTATATCTGTAAACAGCTTCCTCTAATCATGCATGCGTTGTCAATGGCAATAGTCAGCATACTTTAATGCCATTTAACAAAATAGTTATAAGAAATATAGCTTGCCAAATCACCAGAAACCGGGAATCTGGAATCTCAAGTCTGCATGCAGCCTTATAACAGTTCATCGTCGTGAAAACAGCATTTTGATTTCATCTATGTATGCTGAAGGGTACAGTCAATATAACACTAAGAAAAGAAAAATAATTCTGATTACTATTAGTACTGCCATTCTTCTTCTTCTTCTTCTTCTTCTTCTTCTTCTTCTTCTTCTTCTTCTTCTTCTTCTTCTTCTTCTTCTTCTTCTTCTTCTTCTTCTTCTTCTTTTTCTTCTTCTTCTTCTTCTTCTTCTTCTTCTTCTTCTTGTTATTATTATTATTATTATTATTAAGGCAGTATCGTTTCCACGCCGGGCAAAATGCTTAGCAGCATTTCATCTGTCTGTACGTACCTAGTCCAAATTCCTCCGAGATCGACTTTACTTTTCCGGGGTCGATGAAATGGACCTACCCCTCTCCCAAATTTCGGGCCGTGTGCCTATAGTAGAAATGAATATTTCTATTATTATTATTATTATTATTATTATTATTATTATTATTATTATTATTATTATTGTTGTTGTTGTTGTCATTATTAAAACTTTGGACAGGGTCGACCATCAATACCTAGAGGCTGTCCTCGCGGCGGTAATCTTCGGTCTCGTTTTCAGAGGCTGGATCATTGCAATGTATAGCGACATCTGTTCGGTGGTCAAAGTAAGCGGCCATCTTTCAGGATCGTTTAGCATCTTTCTTTCTCTCGGTCCATCAAGGATGTCTACCCTCTCCCCTTCTGTACGTGCTGGCTCTCGAGTTATTACTGAGGAAGTCTGATATTTCGAAGGACATCACGCGTGTTCTAGGATGCGGAAGGTTCGTGTCTGCTTAAGCGGATGACGTTACCGTAATAGTGTCGGACAGCTCGGAAAGCGAATTGATTGGCTCTGCCTTAAGGGAGATCGAAGTGGTAACAGGAGCAAAACTTAATCAGGAAATGTCAGTAAGTCTGCAGTTCGACACCTGGAGATGCTGTCCAAACTGTATTTCAGTTGGTCTTATTTTTGTATTTTTCTTATTTTGTAGTCTAGCGTATACTTGCCATACATTTGTATACACACGCGGTACACCTCACGATGCAACGTACAAGTAGAACATAAATGGGTGCAAACTTTAAAACATTGCTCGTCTTTGTTATCACTGTGCTGATTGTGACTCCGCTCGCCTAGATTTCTATACGAAGCAGCAACATATATATATATATATATATA
>NC_068997.1:1762672-1763950 GCF_001194135.2 Octopus bimaculoides
CATATCAGGTCATCCCATAAGTTCTGTCCGAATTTTGAATAAAAGAAACAAGTGATCGAATGTTATATTTAATTCAGATTTAATCATCAATGTACTTTCCCTGAGTATCTATGACTTCCTTCCATCTATTTACAAGCTATTTAATTCCATCAATGTAAAACTCTTTTGGTTTCAAAGCGAAGAACTCTGAAAAATGTCAGTTTCTACCTCCTGGCTTGCGAAATTTATGACCCCAAATGATTCTGTAAACTACGAAACATATGGTAGTCTGAAGGAGCAAGGTCGGCAGAATAAGGTGGATGAGGAATTTTTTCCCAACCAATCTCTTCGATCTTCTGTGATGTGATCTTTGCAGTGTGGGATTGTACATTGTCCTGATGAAAAATCACTCCTTTTCGATTCACTAAAGCGGGTCTTTTTTTCTTCAACGCTTGGTTCAAACGCTGTAATTGCTGACAGCAGACTTGAACATTGATTGTTGCATTAGGTGGTAACAGTTCAAAGTGGATTGTTCCTTTGCAATCCCACCAGATAGACAGAAGAACCTTTTATTCCATGAAGTTCCCTTCTCGATTGTGGTTGAGGTTTTTCCCTTTTACCAAGCCACTGTTTACGACGTTTAACATTTCGATAGAAGATCCATTTTTCGTCCCCATTCACAAGTCTTTCCAAAAAGGGTGAAATGAGTCCGCGTAAATAGAGAGAAGAGCAGATGTCAACTCGGGATTTGCGGTTGCTTTCAGACAATTCATGAGGCACCCATTTTCCAAGTTTAGGAACTTTTTCAAGTTGTTGAAGATGACGATGAACAGTTGTATGGTTTGAACTAAGCTTTATTGTCAATTCTTCAACTGATAATGCAGGATTTTCTCCAAGTAATGCCTGAAGGAGCTTATCATTAAACTCAACTGGACTTCCTGTTTAATCTTCATCTTCGAGGCTGAAATTTCCACTTAAGAATTTTGCAAACCATCGTCTGCAAGTTCTTTCATTCAAGCATTCTTTCCCATAAACTGAGTGTATGTTTCGAGTCGCTTCGGCTGCAGAATTTCCTTTTTTGTACTAATAAAGCATTATGTGCCTCAAATGCTCTTTGGATACTTCCATGTTAGAAAGTGTTTTAATCAAAGAAATTTTAATTCTATTATTCTGTAAAATAATATTTAATTAGTTTAAATGTACACAAATGTATAAAAATAATTTTTAATTCCATTAGGCATTCTAAAATACTATTAAATTTCAATCAATTTTAAAAAAGGTAAAATCGGACAGATACAT
>NC_068997.1:1764646-1765875 GCF_001194135.2 Octopus bimaculoides
ACACACACACACACACACACACACACACACACAAACGGAATGCGGCGTGCTAGCAGAATCGGTTGCACGCAGGACAAAATTCTGTGCAGCGTTTTGTCAGCCTTTACGTTCTGAGTTCAAATTCCGCCCAGGTCGACTTTGCCTTTCATCCTTGCATGGACGTTATATCAACTGGGGTTGATATAATCGACTTAACCCCTCACCAAACCTGCTGGACTTTTGCCAAAATTTGAAATCAATGTCATGGGTAAGGTAAGGCAACGAGCTGGCAGAATCGTTAGCATTCCGGATAAAATGCTTACCAGCATTTCGTCCGTCGTCACATTCTATATACAATTTTCGTCGAGGTCGATTTTGCATTTCCTTCTTTCAGGGTCGATAAAATAAGTACCAATCGAGCATTTAGGTCGATGTAATTGAAATAGCCCCCACCTGATCTTGCCGGCCTTGTGCCAGAATTTGAAGCCAGTACACACCATCACACACACATACATTTATGTCCAGATCAACAAGATATTCACAATAAATTTGACAAGCAGTATAGAATCATCAACACTAAATGCTCAGCTCTTCGTAAATTGCATTGAAACATAACATTTTCTTTCACCTCTCCCACTCCCTCCCCCTCTCACTAATTCTCCCTGTCGCTTTCACCCCCCACCCCCACTCAGAAATGCATGAATAGATAATTTGTAAATGAATACTGAAACTGAGGTCATGAAAGCCTTAGTCCACCTTAATTGGATTTGAACGTCGCCATTCGTAATCAAAATATTGCAGTCTATCTACTGTGGCATTCGTCTGTTTTAGCCCCTCCACAACATTCATAGTACTTCACTATATTGCATGGAATTGAGAACGTTAGTCATCCCTACATATCAAGATATTTTACTCGGCAGTTTATTCTACATTACTTACCATCATCCTTGCATCTGATACAATTTTAAACCTATTTATAGCTTCGTTATATCCATATTAATCTATCTCCCTTCTAGTCACATTATTTGCGATATCAATTATCATGGGGATCAAATAAGCAGGTGCGAGATTCGCTTCTCACTTTATTTTTCCCTGGCTTCATAATATTCTCACTATCGGATTGGGAAGTTTATATAAATATAGACTTTAAAAGCCTTTACATAATTCTATAAATATCAGAAACAAACAAAAATGTTTAATAAATACATAGAATTTAGAAAACAGGTGTGTGTGCGTGTAAATATATATAT
>NC_068997.1:1765919-1767396 GCF_001194135.2 Octopus bimaculoides
TATATAGTGTGTATGCATATATATATATATATGTATATGTATTTGTGTGTGTCTGAATGTATGTATTCCTATTCATATTTGCCAAACTATCATATTTTCAATATAAAGTAATTTATAGAAATATAGATTTTACAAACCTTTACATAATTGAATGAATGAAACCAGCAATAAAAAGAATGTTAGGAAGGTGGATAGGAAGCCTCTGCAACATTAGTTTCGCTAATACATGCAATCGAGTTATGGTGGATATCAAATATGGTGATGATGTAAAGTATTGATGGCTACAACGACGTGAGTAAGAACAAGCTGGATCAATCACACCCGCAAATATGATCAACGTTCCCTTCCTGCAGATGAGTCAACGAAGAAGCTTCTATGTAGTTGTCGGATCAGCGAGAAAGAGCATCCCAAGCAATCTTAAACCACATCTTAAGTTCTGTATACGTTACGTATGAAAATAAGACAGGATGCTCATAGTGGTAACGTCTTCAGCCCAAGCGATCTTAAACCACATCTTTAGTTCCGTATACGTTACGTATGAAAATAAGACAGGATGCTCATAGTGGTAACGTCTTCAATAATATCTCTGCCCGATCGATGTCATGCTGAGTCTAAGTAGCAGTAACAACAACAACAAGAACAGCAAGAGCATTTTTGCAAGCGATATTGGGGAAAATGGGTCTCTATCGATCTCGATGAAGAACATGCTGCTCTTCAACCAAATGAGTCAGGACTGAGTGAATACAAACTGCAATTTACTGAGTATCCAACATATCCACATGTAACATAAGATCGCATCGAATGTCAGGGATTAACCTCTAGAGAGTGACAAATAGTGTGAGAGAGAGAGAAAGAGAGTAAGAGAGAGAGAGAGAGAGAGCAAGAAAGAAAGAGAGAGGGCGAGAGAAAAGGAGACAGAAAGCGAGAGAGCAAGAGAAAGAGAGAGAGAGAAAGTGAGAGAGCAAGAGAGGGAGATAACGAGAGAGTGAGAGGCAGGAGTCGGTCCCAGTTATTTGTAATACTCGATTTGTTGATCCTGAAAGGATGGAAGATAGAGTTGACCTAGGTGTGATTTGAACTCAGAATGTAAACTGCAAGATAATCCTCAGAGTATAGAAATGTGAATCATAAGATCTTTAACCATGATAAGAGATAATTGGCGTTAATTAACAAATTATCTTAATGTAAATCCGCTGTCCTTTTCTCATCCATCATCACCATCACAACAAGCAATCATCAATTTCTATCTCTGATAAATAACAGACACGTAGGAAATTCGTGCCTGCCATCGAGAATGCTTACAAGTATGTTCAGAACAAGGTTTTAAGGGCGGTGGTGACGTTGATAAGGTTGACGATGACGAGAATTTTAGAGGCAACCCAACAGCTTTCTTGATGTGTTATTCTTTAAATTATATCTCTTTAAATTAGATGTTCTTTTATATCTATCTATCTATCTATCTATCTATCTATCTATC
>NC_068997.1:1767406-1769837 GCF_001194135.2 Octopus bimaculoides
ATATATATATATATATATATATATATATATATACCCACATGTACACACGTACGTTATATATGCATTTAATTATATTCATTATATATACATTTAATCATAATAATTATGCATACATTTAATTATAGTTATTATATATATTCTATAACATTTTTACCTCCCCTCGGTTTTCTATTTAACCGTTCTTAACTACGGCATACTTTGCCATAGAAACCGTTCTTTTATACAACGAAATATATAGAGTTACAAAAAAAACAAGAGAGAAAAAGAACGAAAACAGAAACAAAAGCAGTAAAACGAAAGAACATTACAATTAGTATACTTATTGTTGCTGCTGTTGTTGCTGTTGTGTTAATTTGCATTTTAATTTGTATCGTGCATTTGAAGAAACGTTGAGAATTGGGCAACAAAATTGACTGATCCCCTATTGATTGACAATTATAAATTATCTTCACTTACGTGATTAATGCAATATTGAGAGGATAATAAAACGTTAACTCTCGTTCCTGTTTTATCTATAGAATCATGCTTTGTGTCTCCTCTAGCAAACCTTATTATGGATTCTTAAACAGATTACGCTAGTTTTTTTTTTTTATTTCTGCTTTTGCCTTCAGTAAAACGAAAGACGCCTGGGTTTGGAATATGGAGAGTGTTGTGTTAAAATTACACAGTTCTGCGTACACTTTTTACACACCTGGACATTATGAAATGCAGATAAGGACACACACACACACACATACACACGTTATATCTGTTCCATTACACAAACTAATTCTTTGTTTAAGCAACATTTACATGTTAAAACAAAAGAACAAAAACTGGCGTAATCCTTTTAGGAAAAATATGTAAATACGGAGAGGAGGGGGAAAAAACAAGAATAGTTTTGTTGGCGAAGTGTTTTGATGGCAATAATTCTTAAGAATGGTTTAAATATTCCCTTGATAATACCTTATAACACCATCACCCACCCTTTATATCGACACTCGGAAAATAATTATAAATGGAAAAAAAGTGGGAAAAAAGGAAAAAAAGATTTCTCCAACGAAAAAATAGACTCGAGACTAACAACACAAACACAGGCATATATGTAATACACACATATACATACGAAAAAATGTTTGTATGTATATGTGTATATCTATCTATATATAAATATCAATATAAATATGTGTGTGTGTGTGTGTGTGTGTGTGCTGTGTATTGTAAGCGTGTATCATGCAGAACCGTGGAACAGATGTCTTGTAAAATTGGTATAAAACGATACAGCTGGGGAGGACACCGAGGTACAACGTTAAGCTTACATTACGACAAATCTCAAAGGATATATTTTCGATACAGAAATATAAACAGCAGATGTTTACAGGATAAAAACAAAGCCCCCAAAAAAGTATATATTGTATAAGGAATTATTACCTGGAATTTGCCAAGAAAACATACAGAACAGAAGGATAGGCAAACACTTCATTGCAGAATTAATTTGGGAAATAATATTCATGTTGAAAATATCTACTTCTCTTTGTAGAAATTGTTATGGGACTAGAAGATCTATGCTGAAATGATAGTGTATATATATATATATATATATCTGGTGGTGGTTATCTGCAGTTTAGAGATGAAGATTTTCGATTGCTTGCTCAACTGAGTAACTAATCAAAAGTGGTTGTACATTCCCTTGACCAACATGCCTTTAACGGACTTCTATGGTGTTTGAAATAGGGCTGTGCATTTTAATATTAGGTATCATCTAACTGATGACCCACGGATATAGAAAATGCCTGTTGCACAGTATCTCACGCAGTTACGAAGCGAAATTCCGAACCTTTCAACTATACTGCATCTCACACACACTTATATACAGTAATCCCTCGGCTATCGCGCGTATTACGTTCCAAAACACCCCGCGATAGTTGAAAATCCGTGAAAGAGAAACTACTGCACTGTATATTTTTTAAACATTATTTTTATAATTTGTATATATTTAGTTTATTATAAATGCAAAACAACACCACGGACGAATCGAAACTTAAATAATAAACCGCCATAGGTGAACTATGATAGGTGAACCTCGATATGGCGAGTGATTACTGTATATATACATATATAAATACACAAATAGACAAACACGCACTCACCCAGACACACACACAAACAAACACACACACACACACACACACACACACACACACACACACACACACACACGAAATCTGCAGCTTAGGCGGTTTATTTCAGATAATTGAAATCAACTCAGATATTTTACCATGTACGTACCAAACCGGATATTAACATAAAACAGCCACTCGAGAGAAAAATGTTCACTAATTATAACCATCTGAATAACTGCTAGATTTACATGAAAATTAAAGTGTTAGGAAAGTAAAAGGCGTCGGCGTGGATATGTGGTAAGAAGTTTGCTTCCAAACATGGTTCCAGC
>NC_068997.1:1770422-1774343 GCF_001194135.2 Octopus bimaculoides
CCCTCACACACATCCACACTTCTATATTTATATATTTGTTTTTCAAGAATTTAGTCTTGAAAATTGTGTTAAATTCTATATCATTTTATTATGGAAAGATAATTTGGCCAATGAAATCTCACACCCTGGTTCTAGGTCACTTCAGTTTTATTGTTCATTAATCATTTTATTTATTTTTGATTAGTTCCTTATGAATTATTCATGACGCAGCTATGCCCTTCTAAATGATTTCGATGTCTTTTTTTCTCATTCTGCCACTGAAATGTGAATAATTTATAACAAACTAATCGTTGATTAGTTTCTTCATTGATAAACTAATTGTTTACCAGTACAACTGAAGAGAGTTACAACCAATGAGTGTGAGTGTAAAAATCATTTTACATGGAAAAAGACATCCTCACAAAGTGAAACTTCTGACACTTAATTTTTTTTATCTGTCCAGCAATCTATGTAATTACCCATCTTACCTATCTATTTATATCTCCATCTCTCTTTCATATACATTTCTAAACAACAATCTCGCACGAGACAGAAAGAGGGGGAGAGAGATCTAGCATCACCAAAGTAACACCTCTAGATATTATCGAAACGACTTTAGACCACAATGATTTGATCAAATCTGATGTCTGTGGAATCAGTAGTTATTAACGATAATCCGACTTTGAAAAGCAGTTAAAATATATTTCAATAATTTTCTTGTTAATTCCCTTCAGAATAGGACATGGACATCCCAACAGGTGTATTCTCCCTGTTCAAAATAAATGTTCTTTCTACCCCCACAGCCATCTACAACAATTTGCATATGGATACTTCTGAGTGGAATAATCCTTTCCAGCCATTTGTAATAAATGAATTTGATATTGTTGAATTAATTCAAAGACAGAAGAGTGACGTAGTAGAGAAATTGTCTTCTTAGTTGACTGTCGAAATAATTGATAAATAGACGTAGTGATACTTTGCTCTTATCTCATGTCAAACTGAAAGTACTATCGCAATCAGGAATCGATCTTATATTTTTTAAAACAGCAGGAATTTTATTTTACATTTGAAATATCACCTCCGATAACCTTCCAACGAAAGTTGAAATTGAAAACGAAACATCTCTGACAGTATCAGCCTCACCGTTTCGGGAAAACCTATTTTCGTGTATAAACTTGTCTGTTCTGTGACAATGCTGACCCTCGAGGTTACATACATCTGAAGCTCGTTTTGATTTGACGTAGTTACTGTGATATATTTCCGTAAGGTGAGATCATACAAGGATTCGTGTGAAAACACTTCTCAATTTATTAGGAGATTCAACAGGAGAGCGTCCAAGGCATTCTTTATAAAACCTATTAATTAGTTGATATGAATGACACATGTCATTTGTTATCGAACAACGGCAAGTTATGTTTTTAAACATGATAGCTATGAAATCTTTGAACAACTTCAAAATCGTGGAGAAGAGAAACATACTAAATTTGCACACACTAATTAAATATGAATTTTAATTAATACAGCATGAACAATTCAATTAAGTGAGCGAATAGGACAACATAAAAACTACTAAATATTTCAGAGGGGTGTGTTTGGTTCAATAAAGTTGCATGTGATTGCCTAGATCATCCCAGCAAAGACACAAGAAGGTTTCTGTCACGGTAACAAAAATAATCCTTTCTACTATAAGCACAGGGGGAGGGGAAACAATTGGAGTGGGAGGGGGGAAATCGATTACATCAATCTAAGTACTCAACTGGTACTTGTTTCATCGACCCCGTAAGGATAAAAGGCTGAGTCGACCACGACGGACAGACGAATTCTCGCTAATTATTTTGTCCGGCATGCTAATGATTCTGCCAGATCGTTACTTTAGCTGGCAGAAACGTTAGCACACCGGGCGAAATGCTTAGCGGTATTTCGTGTCTTACATTCTAACTTCAAATTCCGCCGAGGTCGACTTTGTCATTCATCCTTTCGGGTTCGATAAATTAAGTACCAGTTGCGTACTGGAGTCGATCTTATCGACTGGCCCCCACTCCCAAAATTTCAGGCCTTGTGCTTAGAGTAGAAAAGAATAATTTTATTCTTTCCAATGGTGCAGTAGCAAGAAAAGTTTAACGCTGAGCTGAATATGTAACAATACTTATTTTTGGTCAAATCCTGCAAAAATTAATTCATTTTCACCTTGTAAGGTATCGATAAAATAATTCCTGTAACCGGTTCTATTTATACGAACATTGATTAATTTCTCAAACATATATTTATCTCTGTTGTAAACAACACAGTCACATTACATAAATGATGTAATATCTACACCTTGATAGAATGGTAGGTAAATCGGTCACAAATTACGTCGTTCCAACATACAAAAGAAAGATGAGTAAGACTCTGTATACAGTGTGAATGAATGGCAAACAACATCAACAATCCGAAAGATTTCTTTCATTTGCCACAATGAGCTTATGATGAAGTGGTCATTACAAGGATAGTGTGCGTGGGGGTTTACATAAAAACGATGGGATGGAGTAGGAAAGTAAAGGGAAGTACAGAATTGGCATAGAAATTATACATAAAATACAAAATATGTGAATGAATGAACGCTGTCGTCTTCTTGACAGAGAAATATCTCCAGCTTAGGCCAATCAAGAAACCTCAGATCTAAGCTCAACCAGCGTTAGCAGCAGCGTAATCCCCCGCTCAACTATTGCTCACCTAATCTAGAGGCATACACTTAACATAGTTCCATTTACTTGAAGCATTTTTGTCACTGTCACAGATATTTTGACATTCACTTGCGAAGAGCACATGTCTTCCCTCCCTGGTTTCTAACTTGGGCATAAGACGAAGCAATTTTGACAGATTAGAGTTAATCGATGCCCGCCGACCCCAGAATTTAGCTGGTACTTTATTTTGTCAATACTTGAAGCATGACAGAAAGTTTACCTAGACAGGATTTGAGCACAGAACATAAAGAATTAGTTGAAATATTGCATAGCATTTTGTCATTTGCGAGATCTTCTCACCAGCATTTTCTGGGTGAGGAAAAAGTCGATCCTATCAAACCAAGGACGTGACTATTCCTTTATTTTATAAACCCCAGAATGATGTCAATACAAAAAGGAAAAAGAAAAAGTATGGTCGCCCATTTAGCTTCATTTTGAAGTGATTGCGACTTGGTCATAATTGTTGTTCATGCTTTCATGATGTTCATACATTTGTTGTTGTGCTTGAATGAGGATGCAGTTCTTGTTGCGGTTGTTGTTTTCCTTGAGTACCTACACCTGGTGGTGGTGGTGGTGGTTGTGTTGTGGTTATATCTATGCATTGATGTTAATGTTCCAGTTACAGTTTATGTTGATCTTGTTCATATTCCAGTTGCAGTTGATACAGCTACGCACTGGCAATCCTTTTTTTTCTTTTTGATAACCATCTGGAGTTGTTGTTATCGGACACATTATTAAAAAAATATTACATTTCTACTTACACATGATTTCATTATTGGTTTTCCTTTTAATTTATTCAGTTTGACGATGATGGTGTTGGTAACGTGCCTAAGACGTATTTCGTTTCATGTTTGCTTCTGTAAAAATGAATTCTTTAGACTTTTGTATTGATGTTGTTAGTGTTGTATCTGTAGTATAAACTACTGTCGTCATAGTCGTGGCAGGAGAGGGTTTGTTGAAAAATATTTTATTAATAATCTGTAGTTATTTCCTCTTTCTGTTTACATATAATACTTACGGTTGATATCTTTGTGTGTGTACACATATCCATAAATAGACAGACAGACAGACAGACACACACACATATATAAGTATACACATACGTTTGTGCATGTGTGTATATATGTTTGTGCATGTATATATATATACACACACACACATACACACTTATCTATGTATGCATGTTTGCGTACATATATGTATGTGCATGCATGTA
>NC_068997.1:1774353-1776026 GCF_001194135.2 Octopus bimaculoides
GCATGCATGTATGTATGTATATATATGCATGTTGCTTTATATATGTATGGGCACGCGTGTATATAAGTATAAGCGTGTGTGAGTACACAAAACACACACACACACACACACACACACACACACACACACACACACACACACAATTTAAGTATAAAAATGTTGCTGTCTGTTAAAATGTAGAATATTATAATATTCTACATTTTCAGGAAATTTGGATATTTCTCGTTTGACTAGATTCCCATGAACATGTTCCAGCCGTGTTTGTATTTATTAGGGACAACACTCTCTCCTGTATCCTGATATCTCCTTCCGTTGTGAAATCGTTGGGACACAATTTGTGGAAATTTCGGCTGCTATATTTAGTAGGTCAGCATATCGCATTGAAGCTTAGTTGTTGCTTAACCCCAAGTTAGTTCTGTTCTAGAGGATCTATGATGGAAGTTGTTTCACCAGTGATCTGGCTCTCTACATACCAGGAACAGCATCGTCCGATGTACTTCTTTCAGACACTTAAGTGTGATTTCAGAAAGAGTTGTTCGTTATATCAAGCAGAGGGTATGACTTCATAGGTTCCTGCCGTTAGTCCGATACACTATAATGATGCTGCTCACCGCTGGTTAGTATTGCTCGGGCAGACCTATAAAGAAAAGCGTTCCATCCGTGGCCATCCTATCTTTTTGTATATCTGGGGAAACACCATTGTATTCTCCCTATTCTGAACATTATAATGAGTAATTTATCGGAAATTTGGTTACTATTACTAGCAGTTAAAGGGAACACAGACATTGTTTTTAATGATAGATGGGCACAAATGTGAGGAAAAGAAGGGAGAGGGAGAGAGAGAGAGACAGAGAGTGGAAGGAAGGGAGAGAGAGAAAGAGAGAGAGAGAGAGAAATAGAGAGAGAGAGAGAGAAAGAGAGAGAGAGAAACAGAGAGAGAGAGAGAGAGAGAGAGAGAGAGAGAGAGAGAGAGAAACAGAAGGACAGAAAGAGAGAAAATGTCTGTAGAAACAGCTACATTCACACACAATTACAAAACTATTTTGTATGGTCCTCTGCTTAGCGTGCATGTATATCTGTGCATACATTTTATAAATCTATATCTATATCTATATATCTATCTACCTATCTATCTATCTATCTATCTATCTATCTATCTATCTATCTATCTATCTATCTATCTATCTATCTATCTATCTATACGCACACACACACATACCGCCCCCCACACACATATATATATATATATTAATATATATATATATATCTATATAAATGTATATCTGTATAAATGTATCTCTCTCTCTCTCTCTCTCTCTCTCTAGGCTATGAGCGATAATGGTGTCAATTAGACCGATATGTTTCAGGTAATGTTGAGTAAGTGCAATGGATAGACCACAGTTAAGTTCCAGATTCGGTGGTTATGCGAATAATGGGTCCAACGTAGGTCATGTATCAGCATGTGAATATAAGGATTTACTTTTTGTAATGAGATAGAAGACCAAGGCTGTGTATAATACACAACATTTATAAATAGAATGTCGTCTAACATTCTATTTATAAATGTTCTATATTATACAAAGCGTTGGTCTTCTATCTCATTACGAAAAGTAAATCCTTATACCTACATATATATACATATATATATATATATATATATATATATATATATA
>NC_068997.1:1776443-1777505 GCF_001194135.2 Octopus bimaculoides
ATATATAATGGAATACAAACGCAGCAGAGGACTAAAAAATTCGGACAGGTAGACAATACAAAGGCGCACAGGATAAACCACAATCGGGACAAGCAAACAAAAACGGGTCATTCATGGCCTTCTTTCCTCAGTCAGGTATACCAGAAGTCCTTACTGTTTCGGTCAGCTACACTTGAGACAGTTCAACCTGGTTGGCCCCACCACCTAAAGTCTAAGCTAAGAGCATTAGACTTTTTGTAAGAATGCTAACGAATCTGTTCGGCAGCAAAGGTAAAAAACGGAATACATGGTACACAATTACAAATACAAACAGCAATAAAATAACAACAAGCGTCTTTTGACTGAGAACGAATCAAATGGAGCTGGTGTGTATGAAGTGAAAGCCTAAAGGCGGGAACATAGGTTATGATCATGGCTGGCTGGGCACCGGTCACGTGGAAAGAGGAGAGAGGGGTAGGGGTAGAGGGATTGAAGGATTAGAAAAGAATTCAGAAACAAAGGGAAAGGTACAGGGGAGATAAACGAGGGGAAAAGAGGAAGTTAAAGAAAGAGAGGACGAAGAAATGTGAGAAAGAGCGGGGGTGGGAGAAAAAGAAAAGGGGAAGAAAGTATGAGGGGGACTAAAAGATAGAGTAAGAGTTGTACAAAATTTAGATACATACCTACTATAAGGTGAGCACAAGTACGCCGCTAGATGTATACGTATATAAATTTTAAAAAATGGAACTAAAAAGCAACAGACAACAATAAGACATTCGGACAGATAGACGATACAATGGCGGAGAGGAGAAACAACAATTAGGACAGGCAATCATAGATACAAACAAATGCATTGCTTCATGTATAAGAATTTTGACAATAGGGGGAAAATGACGGATGTTCGGTTGGCTGCACATTTGTGTAAAACTAGTTATGGCCAATTTCCTTCAACTTCCAGGCAAGCGCATACATTCTGAGACCATGACGGCAAACCATCTATCTATCTATCTATCTATCTATCTATCTATCTATCTATCTATCTATCTATATATCTATCTATCTATCTATCTATCTATATATATA
>NC_068997.1:1778069-1779904 GCF_001194135.2 Octopus bimaculoides
GTCTGTCAGTCTCTCTATCAATCAATCGTCTCTCTCTCTCTCTCTTTATAAATATATAGTGATGATGATGATGATGATGATGATGAGGAGGAGGAGGAGATGGAGGTGAAGGAGGATATGTATATACGCGCATGTTTGTATTTCTCGAATAGATTATAGCTGTCAAAAAGAGGCCCAGCCTTGTCACACTGTCCTATTGAACCGACCAGTGAATTATTTTAAAGGTAAATATATATCTGTAAAATACTCTACCATTTACTCAGGAAATCAATATGTAGGTAGTTCAGTTAATAAAACAGCTAAATGTGCAACGGAATAAATGACGGAGGATCCATAATATATATTCATCAGTGTGTGTGAGTGTGTGTGTCGGTGTGTGCGTGCGCACAGACACAAAGAGAGAGAGAGATAAAAAGATAGATAGAGAAGGAGTGAGAGAGATGTGAGAAGAGGGTGCAGAGAAGTGGAGAAGTGAAGTGAGGGAGAGATCGGGAGAGAGGGGTAGAGAAAGGAAAAGATAGGGAGGGGAGAGGGGGAGAATATGAGAGAGAGAGAGGGAGCGAAAAAGGAGGCCAGAAAATGAAGAGAGAGATAGACAAAGAGAAAGGGCGAAGGAAGAAGAGAAGAGACGGAGGAGGAGAGATGGACGGCGCAAGTATAGATGGTGGGAGTGATTGAGGAGGAGAGGAGAGGAGGAGACACGGAGGAGGAAGGGGGAGGACAAGCAAGTAAGAGGGAGGAAGGGAGAGAAGGAAGAAGAGGGGAAGCGAGTGAGGAGGAGAGAGAGAAGGGAGGGAGGGGAAACACGCAAGTATATCCATGTAAGCATGCAGCCATTATTTATATATCGAAACAGTATAATTATAATTATTGGAGCAAACCTTATGCCGTTCGGAATGTTTCGCGCTTGCTCGCTCGTATCACACACACGCACGCACGCACACACACACACAAACGCATATACGCACACATACACTCACACACATATTATGAGCTGTAAAGTAGGAAAACAAGTTTATAGTCCTTAAGATATTAAAATAAATTTAGTAAAATTTATTACTTGTGCATTGCAGTGTACACACACGCACATATGTATGTGTGAAGGAGATTTAAACTTTCACCATAGACAATATATATATATATATATATATATATATATATATATATATATATATATATATATTTATGTATGAGTCAAAATGGTTGTACAAATTCTTTTATCTAATAATTCGGCGTCGCACTAAAATGGTTGCGTGTGCACATATGCGTGTATGTATGTGTGTATATCTGTTTATGTGTATGAGTGTGTTTCTGTGTGTATGTGTTTTAAGTCTATATATAAATATCTCCCTCTCTTCCTGTAACTTTGCGTGCTTCTCTATATTTTCTGTACGACCATATTTACACAGTTATTCCTGTTTCCATAGAATCCAAATTAAAGGAATTTCTTTTTTCTTTTATTTATTGCTGTCCTATTGTATTTTAAAATTTCAATTTTTTTTTGTTTTTTCCACTTTAGCCACATTGTTATTTTCAATTATCGCAATAATAACAACACCAACAACAACAAGAACAACAACAAGAACAACAACAACAACAACAACAACAACAAGAAAATAATAATAATAATAATAATAATAATAATAATAATAATAATAATAATAATAATAATAATAATAATACCAATAATGATAAAAATAAAGCTACTGAACAATAATAATAATAATAATAATAATGATAGCAATAATAATGATAATAATAAAAATAATAATAATAATGGCAATAATAATAATAATAATAATAATAATAATAATAATAATAATAATAATAATAAT
>NC_068997.1:1780206-1782342 GCF_001194135.2 Octopus bimaculoides
CACATATATATATATATATATATATGCATACATATACACATATATATATATATATATATGTGTATACGTATAGATATATTTATTTATATGTGTATGTTGTCTGTTTTCTTTGTGTTGAATATATCAACAGTATTACCGTCATTTTTGTACGTTTGCTTGTATTTTTCGCGTTAAGATTCTCATAGATTTGTCACGTTTAAGACCTGTACATGATGGATTGGAGATGCGATACATCTGTTGTCTCTTATCCGGTGTTCTTACATTTTAAATTGAATCATTGCATTGTAAGATGATTTAATATCCTGTCTGCAATTTTTACCAAAATCCTCACGAATCTAAATTTCTAATTATTTAATTTTCTTCTTGACTTTCAGCGAAATAGTTGCCAATATCATTCAACAGGAAATCTTTAATGAAAATGATTTTAATTTACTTTGTTTTCTGTTAATTATTTATTGAAAGCTTTTCTTGTTTGATTATTATCCTAAGTTCAGCAATTATTTCAACTGCCGCAGTTTTCCATTGGAATTTGGTTTATTGTTTACGCTTTCTCTTCAAATTTTGTTTTATATTGATGTTTTTCTTTGACAAATAATGAACCTGCAAAATTGTAGGAAAATGGATCTAAATAAGCAAATATTTTCTGCATAGTCATGCCATCCCAGCAACCATATGATGTATAATTTATGTGACCTTCTGTAAATAACAGCCACAAAGACAGTATTGTCAGAGTTGGAATTTATTTTTTAAACCATATTTCAGTTGGGGCATGGCAGACTTAAGTCAATAACAACAGCCCCAGCAGGATTTAAATCTGAGTTCACCTCGACAAGATTTAAAGTCAGAGCATGGAAGTAGAAAACTACCCTCTCGTGTGTGACACGCTATCCGCTATGGCGTATATTTATACACTTTGATATAAAATATACTTTTTTGTTTTACATAGGTTCGGGGGTTGAAATGCGGAGAGGAACAGAGTCAAATCGACTAGTACTTTTCTTGATCAAAGCCATAAGAATCAAAAGGCAAAGCTATTATGGACGGGATTTAAATGAACAACGTAAAAGATCGCACTGCAAGATATTTTCTCTACTGCTCTGCCGAATCGGCGAATCTGCCGCCCAAGAAATCTTAGCAGCAGCACCAGCAGCAGTAATGGATGCCTTGTTTTGTATTTGGCGTAATTACTCTCCCCAGATACAGCAAAAGTAGTGGTTGTTGTTCCAAGCACAGATTTCTGCTGTACGTGTCTTGATATATTCGCTAATCTTTTATCAAGTAGGTTCAATTTTTTACTTTTTACTATGATCTTCGACTTTCGAGGGTCAGTAAAATATATTTTCGTAAGAGAGTAGCTTCACTGAAATCTACCACACAACATCCCCTACTCTACTTTGTAAATGTGGAGGCAAAGAGAAAGTATGGAGAGAGAGAGAGAGAGAGAGAGAGAGAGAGAGAGAGAGAGAGAGAAGCAGAGGAGGAGGGAGTTAAAGAAGCTCAGTTAGAGAGACTAATAGACAGAGACACAGAGGAACTTATTTAAGTATGGAGGGTAGTAGACTGGTAAGAGCAGTAGAGTCTCGGACAAAATGGTGAGTGTTTGGTGGAATTGGTAGTTATGACCACAATCTTAGTGGCTTCGTAGAACTGGTAGAGTTATGGTGAAAATAATAAGGATTTGGCAGAACTTATGACGTCAAGGGTAAAATGCCTTTTGGCATATATTTCCATCTTTTTATGTTACAGTTCACTTCCCGTCGAGATCAACTTTACTTCTCGTTTTACAAGAAATCTGCAAAGTACCAGTCATGTACTGAGGTCGAGGTAATGTACAACAATAATCATTTAAGCATCGGGGCTTATGCCTGTTCGACATATAGGAGGAAACCATGGTAGATTCACTAGATACTAGAGTATATGTCATAATGGTGTTGGGGTGATGGTAAGAGTGGCGGTGACGTTGAAGGTGTGGGCGATGGTAGAGGCTGGGCTGATGATTTCAGGGATGGTTCTAAGAACGGTGGTGGTAATTTTCTTGGATGTAGTGTTTGTATAGCGGCAGCGGCGGTGTAGGTGGTGGTGGTCTTGGTGGTGGTGGTCTTGGTGGTGGTGGTCTTGGTGGTGGTGGTCTTGGTG
>NC_068997.1:1782556-1785907 GCF_001194135.2 Octopus bimaculoides
GGTCTTGGTGGTGGTGGTGGTGGTCTTGGTGGTAGTTTTGAGGTGGTAATGTTAGCGGCGGTTGTGAATGTGTAGGTGGTTGTGTTAATGGCGCTCGTTCTATTGGCGTTGCTGGTTATGAGAATCCTGAGGGTGGTTATGTTAGTGATGGTGGTAGCGGTTGCAAAGTTGCCAGGGAGGTTGTGTTAATTGTAAATTTTTATGGTGGTAGTGGTGATGACTGCAAAGATACTTGGGGCAGCTATGGTAGTGGTGGTGGTTTTATTCGTTTATTTATTTATTTATTTATTTTGGTGATTGTAGTAATGTAGATGTTGGCGGTTGAGAGGATGATGGTTGTAGTGGCGGTGTTTGCACTAATGTACGATCCATGTTCTATGTTCTATATGAGTGATCATCAATATATTTTTAATGACGGACTGACGTGCTGTTAACAGGGTACATCACACTCCCCACTCTCTGCGGATACAATGTAAAGGTGACTAATGTGAGTATGTTAAATACTTTCTTAATGGATATCATTGCATTCATATAGAACTAGACATTTCCTTTGCGAAACTGCTTGGAAATAGATAGATGTGATAACACCGATAAAACACACATTCATTTATATTCTCTCTTGCTGCAACATAAATACTTTATATTACTTTACACTCAATGATTGCTATTAGATGCATAAGTAATAGAGTTTATAAAGCATAGTGCATACATATAAATATGTATTTATACACACACACACACACACACACACACACACACACGCATGTATATGTATGTGTGTATGCATGTATGTATGTATGCATGTATGTATGTGTGTGTGTGTATGTGTATATATGTTGTATATGTACATGCTTCTATAGGCACCTCCGTTTTCTCTTAACGTAAAAACTTGTATAGGTAGGATTTTTTCTTACATTAGTGGTTAAATATTTACTATACAAACCTAAGTACAGAACAATTTTCAACAAGTACACTTTGGGGGTCTTCTTTAGCTGCCACCTCCCGTAAAGCAACTTTATATATATATTCATAATCCAAACACAGACGTGTGCTTTTTATGTAGCGGTGATGCCACATGTCCACTGTCGAAGTGACATAGCACGTGCTTTGTATAAGTTAGAGGTTGAATCAAATGAGTGCCGTGAAGCAACGCAAGTGAAAGGTACGTGAGTGTTACAAAAGGCCTCTTCAAGATCAGACTTCACAATCACAAATCATCTTTTAAACATCAGGGGAGATGTAACGTCACAATATTGTTGAAACATATACGGCATATGAGAGAAAAAGTAGCACAGTATAAACAATAAACAACAGTAGGGTATCCAAACGTTGTGTAATGCGAAAATAATTACATTGAAAAATTCTCTCTGACATTTAAAAATGAGATGATTTCCTCTTATTCTCAAGAACGGAAATAAAACTGGCCGAATCTACTCTCACAGTAAGAGTTGGCTGGTTCTGCCATCACTGGTCTCGACAGCGTAAATAAGGAATCTGTCTTCCCCACAGCCAACAGTTATAAACACCCATGCATTTTACCCGACGACACATGCGCGTCTAAAACTTCACCACGTTTCTCCCCATCTATTACTCTTTCGCTCTCTTTCCCCACACCCTTCATCTCACACTTCCCAATATTTTCGCAACAATCACAACTACAGAAAAATAAAAGACCTGAAATAAACGGAGTGAACGTCCACTACTAAAATACTAATGTACCAGACAATTACTAAAACAGGCTTATCATGATGGACTGGAGTTCCAGCACTGATATTTTAGAACTGTATTTTCAATGTTTTTTTTTCATCTATGTGTATCGTTTAGATTTTTTTAAATAACATTTCTGACACCAATTGATAGGATGTGGTAACTTCAGGTTAAAATGCACAATTTATACTCTTCCTTTCACTTGGGTCCAAAGTTTGTTAATTTTCATTTCATACCAGATGGAAGGGTCTTCAACGTGAAACAGTTCAATAACAGGAATTGGCTGTCATCAATTTGAATCAATATTATGGGTGTTAAAAGTACTTTGCTTTGGGCAGCAGAAAATACAGAAAATGTCAGGGCAAGAGAGGAATTAGAGGTGGGTGGGAATGAAGAGAGGAAATAGGTGTGAGATGAAGGGAAGAGAAGGGAGGGGAGTCAGATGTAGAGGGGAGGGGAGTTGAGCCCATCGAAATATTATTTCAAAATTTCTCTAAAGGAGACTCCGGCAGCAGTACTGGGTATTATTAGTTATCGCCAAGTTAACTTGGCACTCTAGGAAATATAAGTATCCGCGCGCGTGTATATATATATATATATATATATATATATATATATATCTGAGTGGAGATTTGGTAGACAGAAGCTCAAAGAAGCCCGTCGTATTAGTATATATGTATTTATGTGTTTGTCTTTGTGTGTGTGTTTGTCCCCCCTCCTCTTGACAACTGATATTGGTGTGTTTAAGTTCCTGTAACCTAGTGGTTCGGCAAAGGAGACCGACAGAATGAGTACCAGACTTACAAGGAATAAGTCCTGGGGTTGATTTCTTTGTGTAAAAGGTGGTGCTCTAGCATGGCTGCAGTCAAACGACTGAAATAAATAAAAGAATAAAAGAATACAAATTCGTACACACTCACACACACACACACACAATACACCGACCAAATAATACACTCTAACTCACATTGTTATTCAATTATTGTGCTTGTAGCTACGCTCACTGAGATCGAACAGAGAACGACAAAGTTGTGAAGTGAAGTTCTCAAGCAAACGGATACGTATTAACGTATACAATGTCAGACTTCTGATAACATTCCAGCTATACAAAAGTCTTATCCAATCTCACATCTGCATCTCTAACGTTGTGTCAATGTACGAAGTTCTCTAAGATTCACAAGTGGTATAATGAATATCGAGAAACACGATGTTTATAAATAAGTTTTCAAGACGAAATTACCGACGTACAATGACGAAAGCCTCAGGTAGTAGTTAACTTAGATCTTCTAGCTTTCACATGCCTCTATAACAGTCGTCACCCTGAGAAATTATTATGATCATAGACACAGAATCACATCATCTGATATCGCTTTCTTTGGAATCTTCATTGTTGTAATAGATATATAGATTCAATCTAAACTCCATTGTCCGCTGAAATGAAAAATCTTTCATATTTCTGAACTGAAACGGTAAAGTTTTTTTCAGAAACCAGATCTCCAGTATTTGGCTATTCTCTACATTTTCGTACAAAGCTGTATATATGTATGTTTCAGTGCATATGTACATATACGTGTACATACGCACACACACACGCACACGCACACACACACACACACACACACACACACACACACACACACACAC
>NC_068997.1:1786114-1789034 GCF_001194135.2 Octopus bimaculoides
CACACACACACACACACACACACATACACACACACACGAACATGGTATATATATATATATATATATAAAATGCTTAAATAGAGATATTAATTTGCCTAATGCTTAAAGATCATAAATATTTCGTTTAGCCCAGAGCGAGAAAGGCATTTTAAGAAATATTCGTAGGCGTTTGCGTGGTGCTATGTACTAAATTTATCACTGCCAGAGAATCTTTTTAAAGAATTCTTCTTTAAGTATTTCAACAACCAATGAATATAATAGTAATAACAACGTGCCGATTATTGTCTCTACATGTAAATCTATGATGAATATGGAACCTCTTTCTCAAATATTTGACAATTCTAAGAATAATTTGTAAACAATTCTGTTAATGCCATTGAATTGAGTTATTGTATTACAATTATGTATCATATTTAAGAATATAGGGAAATATTTGCTAATAGAGCTGAATGAACGATCTATATACCAGCATCCGGATTATGTACTTTAGCATCAAAATTTTGAAAGAAAATAATGTTCGTATTGAAAAATACTGTTTAATACAGTAAGATTTAATATGATCTGAATAATATTGTAAAATAATTGTGTTGTATTGTCTTTTTTTCTCCTTATTTAGAGAGATATATGTCTTAGAAAGTCAGAAATACATGATCTGTTGATTGGTTTTTATGGTGGAATTTGTTAAATTATTGTTTCCAGCCTAAGGTTGAGTCATGCGTTCATATATGTATATATTTCAAACTTGATTTTTTAATATTATTGAATTCTTATTATTGACATATGTCAGTTAGCTTTTGTTTTTAACTGACATTTTCAACTGACGATTGCTTCTATTCACTTTAAGCACACACTATGTCTTACACAATGTCTCACTATCTTTTTATAACGTTCTATTTTATTCTCTCACTATTTCTCGCTGTTTTTACTTTCTGTATTCCATTCTCTTCCTCTCTCTCTCTCTCTCTCTCTCTCTCTCTCTCTCTCTCTCTCTCTCTCTCTCTCTCTTTATCTTTCTCTGTCCTCTCTCTCTCTTTCTCTGTCCTCTCTCTCTTTCCCTGTCCTCTCTCTCTTTCTCTGTCCTCACTCTCTCTCTGTCCTTGCTCCCTCATTTCTGTATCTTCTCTTCTTTTGTTTTCTGCTTTACGTCTTTTCCTCTCTGCATGCCTTTCTGCATATCTCTCCCTCCTCCTCTCACACTACATACCTTCATAACGTCAGATGAAACCAGGTCTGTGACACAATATATTCCTTCATACACCCCCCCCCACACACACACTTCACAGAAAGAGCACTTTTCTCCCTCCTCTGGTCAGTCCCCAAAGTAAGTAAAATAGAGAGATGTGAGATGGAAGATGTCTTTGCGATCATCAAACATCCAATATATTAGTCTCGTAAACATAGCAAAGTAGTTACTATTGATTCAAAGTTTGACCACAGATTTGAAGGAATCAGATACTGGGTTTGGTCTCCCCATATATTGTGAGGCATATACAGTAATGTCGTTTATTATGGCTTTCTATGTAACCAACCAGTATATGACCAGTATATGATGAGACTGGTGTATAAGTCTCATCTATGTAAAGAATAGGAAGTGGGTAGAAGTGAAAGTAGATAGATAAATAGATAGACAGACAGACAGGTAGACGGATAGACAGATAGACAAGTAGGTAAGTAGGTAGGTAGACAGGTAGATAGATGAATAGATAGATAGATGAGAATTCAGACGAATAACTGAAATAAGCTTGAATGAAGAGTAAGACAACGGCCGGATTACTGATATGAAGAAGATGATTAAGAAGGTGTGGTGTATAAGTCTTATCTATTTAAAATCACGCAACCGAAGACTCTATCTTGTCTTCTAAACATGAGGCGGTAAGGGAGCCACTACCTAGTCTCTTAAACTTACTAGAAAACATCTTGAAAAACCAGAACAAAAACACATGGATAGATTGGATAATATAGCCCTAGAAAGGCGGAATAGTCCTGTCTAGAATTCCTTATTATATGTCTAACGAGCCAAGATTAACAGAGGTTTAATTAAGAATATCTTCGTGATCTTGAGTGTGGTGACATGATCTGTTAGAATTATCAATGATATCCACCTCAGTTTCCACGCTACACTGAGCCATGATGGAACACATTTGATCATAAATCAGTCAAATTAGGGTAGATGCCACACTGAACGACAAAAGCAACAAACAATACGTACTCTGGCCTTACCAGGTTTTGTTTCACGGATTATATGAGAAACACTGGATTCCTGGTGGAAAACCTGAAATACATGCACTGCTTTATGAGAAGGCTTTGAGTTACGCTAACAACCAAGAACTTATTCCCCTCCATACTCATACTTTCTCTCCATCTATCTCTCTTTCTTTCTCTCTCTCTCTCACTCTCTCTCACACATACACACACAAACCGCACAGAATGGACGAAAATTACTAAAACAGTTGCAAAACTTTTCCGCCAATAAAATTTCGAGAGGAATTGGCATTGCTGCAATCTGTTGACAGATCGCCAGGAGCAACCGATTCCTTGCAAAGAACTTGAAAATGGAACCTATATCACGTTCTAAGATAAACTGAAATCTCGGGAGAATGACAGAATAATAAACGAAAAAAGTTGGTATGTTCTCCATCTCCTACATATCAGTAACCCAGCCCTTGACTTTCTCTTCGTTCAAGCTTATTCTATTAATCGTCTTACTCTCGTACATCTATCTATCTATCTATCTATCTATCTATCTATCTATCTATCTATCTATCTATCTATCTATCTATCTATCTATCTATCTATCTATCTTTCTATCTATCTATCTATCTATCTATCTATTTTCACTTCTGTCCCCTTCCTATTATTTCCATTTGGAGATTGTTTCAGGAAGAAACCCACGCACAGACACAGCATATACATATATATA
>NC_068997.1:1789348-1790273 GCF_001194135.2 Octopus bimaculoides
TAATAATAATAATAATAATAATAATAATAATAATAATAATAATAATAATAATAATAATAATAATAATAATAACAACAGCAACAACAACAACAACAATAATAATAATAATAATAATAATAATAATAACAACAGCAACAACAACAATAATAATAATAATAATAATAATAATAATAATAATAATAATAATAATAATAATAATAATTCATTCTGCTGTCTGATTTTTCCTCTTTCTCCATCTCAGACACACACACACACACACACACACACACACACAGATCTTTACTCGTTTATAGCTATTTTTTTTTTACCTTTATGGTATCTGTATACTCATGTGTAAGAATATGGAGCAATTGCAAGCTGTCTATCGGAAAAAACAGGTCCCCAATGGAGAAAAAGAAAATCGACCAACATCGTGCATAGTGAATGTGAGCCAGAAGTTGCCAAACGAAGGTTACTGAGAACATGTAAACTGTCTGACCATTCTTTTCTCCACAGTGAACCAACGAGAAATCGATGTTGATGTAACTACACATATATACATTGTTACATTATTATATAGTTTCATTTCCTCTCTGTCGTAATAAATGAGTATATTTCTTTAATATAAAATATTGCTAAGCTATTATATTTCGCTAAAATTGGATTAGGAAGCGAAATGCTCAGAATTGCTTATGGAAATAGTTTGGCACTAGTACAGATTCCTTAGTAAATCGTTTGTGTTGATATTTACGAATTTTATAAACTATGTACGAACATATGGATACACACACACACACAAACACACACACACACACACACATACACACACAAAGTGAAAGATACGATGACGACCCGACAAATAGCAGTTATAACTATTCTGGGAGCAGATCCACTTTTCTGAGAATGAAGGGATAACAAGAAAGATACATACATACATACATACATA
>NC_068997.1:1790603-1791977 GCF_001194135.2 Octopus bimaculoides
TATATATATATATATATATATATATATCTTTTATAAATAAATCCAAGAGAGTTAGGGCCTGTGAATCCAAGTCATTAAGGGATAATATCTCTCCAATATACTGCCGGAAGAATACCCGATTATTATTATTACACTAGTGTTTATGTGTGTGTCTAAAAATCAGCTGTGTATTGCAGGGTTGCTTTATTGTTACCATTAACTTAGAAATGAAGAAAGATATAGTGCTAAATACAAAAAAAATAAAATAAAAAATAAAAAAAACAGTCATATTTAATTCGGTTTTTGAGTCTATCTTCAACTATGATCATAAATGATGAGTAATTTCAGAAAAGTATGGCTGCGAATACAAGCAGTGAACATGGTGTTCTCCCGAAAGGTTTTCGGTGCAACATTACTCGACAGGACTGCATAGAGCAAAGAGCTGTTTCATCTCCTCATTGAAAGGTCACAACTCAGATACTAGGACATGTCATTAGAATGTAGTAAGAAAGGATCGCAAGATGAATTCTTCATGCCGAATCCATCGGCAGGAGATGTGGGAAGTAGACGCAGAACAAAATAGTTGGATAATATTCATAATATCATTTGGACACGCTTGAGAATCCAGCCGAGAAGTCTAATGACGTTTGCTTCGTAGTGGAACCTATGGAGAAGGCACCCGAGGATTCTATCCCCTGGATAGCGAGCGGAGAAGCTGGGTGGATGAATTAATTTAGTAACCCCTCAGATAGTTGTATTATACATTGATACTATTTTACATGGCATGAAATATCTAAAACAATTTTGCTATGGATATCGTGGAATACGACTTCATGGGATTGCATATTATGCGAATTATAAATGGGTGTAAATTTGGAACACGAAAGGGTGATAATAAGGACTAATATACGAAAAAAATGCGGTTTCATCAATGATTCTTGAGCTAAAAGGGTATAATTTTACCTCATCACATGCTATGATTACGCGTCTACATGTGTTTTAATGAATGATAAAAATTATATATATATATATATATATATATATACATACACACACACAAATAAAGGTTACAAACCTCATTAAGGGATAGCAAAATCCTATGAAAGTACTGGTTAGTTACCTATACAAAGAACATTGAACATTACGATTAATATTCAACTGTGAGGTAGGTATATAAACCGTGGTTTACATATATTTATTACAATAAGAAAATAGAGATATAATTAATAAATTATTACTTATTAATAAAAAAATTCACAAACATCTCTTACATCTGTTTCAATTCTAAACTTTCAGAAAACTAATTAACACAAATAAAAATTATTTGAAAGACGAATCTCGTCAGAGGTATTTTAACATGCATACATACATACATACATACATACATACATACAT
>NC_068997.1:1792130-1794456 GCF_001194135.2 Octopus bimaculoides
TAATTTAGTACGATCGTTTCACAGTTAAGAGTAAAGAATTCTCTATTCTGATCTTCAGCTAAATATTCTAATACATTTGTTAACGTCTAAATAACTCACGTTAATTTTGACCATGCGACATCAATACCACGTGAGGAAGACGTTAAGAAATTTATCGGCCAGTGAGTTCAAAATCTCTAAATACATATAGGCATCGCACCTGCTCGTATGTAGTTTCACACATTATGCGAAATATCAACGAGGTGTATCAGAATGCCTTTGAGATATAAACATATTAAAATATACCAGCATGACCGCAGCCACTTGGCTGAAACACATAAATAAATAAATATATCATTGGACACATCGGGTTTCTGCAAACTGGCACATTTATCAAAAATAAAAAATAACAAATAAATAAACAAACGTACAGCCCCCAAGCTCCATCAGTAACAATCAAATGAATACTGGCCTGGTTTTTTGGATTAAATATATTGGCAGCAATGAAGTCACGAGGAATAAAAAAATCGCTTAATCTTCGAACAAGCTCTAGAATTTCACATTTAACCATAGTACTACAAAGCGAGGTATATAGGTAAACAACAATTGCGTTTAGATTTATCAATATATCGTTATTTCTTTTTAGTACGATACACCATGAAATGTATTTGAAAGCATGAGTCTATGAAAGGGCTCGATAAATTTGCATGTCTAGCATTAAATCTTTAGAGATATTGAATAAAAAACATTCGCGACATATACATATCAGTGTGTATGTATGTGCATATGTAGTGACGGAGACACCATAGAAGACGTGTTAGTTCTGCAAACACGTCACTTTAGGTTTATTAAATAGGTGTTTTGAACTGCTGAATATATATATATATATATATATATATATATATATATATGTATATACGACGGGCTTCTTTCAGTTTCCGTCTACAAAATTCACTCACAAGACACTTGCCCAAGGTGCCACGCAGTGGGACTGAACCCGGAACCATGTGGTTGGTAAGTATGTGTACATATATCTGTTGTTAGTATTCTTTTCAGGAATATTACTACCGCTACTTTCCACACAGCAACTGCTGCTACGGCTACCGCTAATAACAATTGTAAGTTTGCAATCACATCCCCACCCCGACGTCCACGTTTCCCTTTTCACTTTTCCTCTCACTTTCTCTCACCCTCTCTTACTGCCGTGCGTTTCTTTACCACCCAGTTTTTTTTCTCTCTTTCCCTTCTCTTACTAGCCATTCTCTTACCTTCCCACTAGTCGCCTCCTAATTCTCTCCTCTCCCACATTTTACGATCCCCGCTCTGTCTCTTCTTTCTTTTATTCAACAATCAATATCCACCCCCTTCATAATTCTTTCCATACCTCATCACCTCTTACTCCCTCTTTCATACAACATCAATAAAAACTATCATCATATTATAAATAGAAAATCGAATTCAATAATCAGAATTCAACAAATGGATCTTTTATTGAACTGTCAGGCTGAGCAGTCGAGAATTCATCCGAGACACACAGACGTAGCTTGCGTGCGGGTGGGGTGGTAGTGGAAGGTTTATAACTCTACTAGTGAGCATCAGAGTGATAGGGTGGGTAGACAGAATGTTGACGTTGAAGATGATGACGAAGGGGCAGGCGGTGGTTAACAAAATAGTTAAATTATTTCTTTTACATAATATAACAGCGATAGATTGACAGAATCGTTAAAATGTCGAAGGAAATGCCTTGCAGTATTTTTTCCGTCTCAGAGTTCTGAGCTGAGTTCAAATTCCACTGAAGGCATCCATTTGAGATCGATGGTATGAAGTACCGACCAAGTACTGGGTTCGATAAAAATACGAGTCGAATACTGGGGTCCATGGTTTCGATCGGCTAACACCTCTCTGGCTTCGGGATTAAACTATAAACAATTATATAATAATAATTATTATTATTGAATGAGAGAGCAGTTCATGCCAGCATTGCAACACTCGATCCAATAACACGGTTTATAAACTCTATGCTTGGAATGACAAATTTTAAATACTATTGCAACTTACACACAAGGTACAGGAAACTTATATGTATACCATTCTGATTAAATAATGGAACTGCATATACAATATCTCTGCATATCTCACGTCTGTTTTCAATCCTCCTCTTCACTCTCTATTTCATATCTTCTCTAGAATAAATATTGCTTAACCATTTTCTCGCACCGTCTCCGATGAAGGGATATATAAAATATCCCGGAAACAGCTGTAAGACCTTCTCTATATAAATTTTCTGAAATATTTCACAGCCATGGATTTTTATCTCATTCTGTTAATTATATATATATATATATAT
>NC_068997.1:1794466-1797980 GCF_001194135.2 Octopus bimaculoides
ATATATATGTATGTATATATATATAATTTTGAATTAAATTCACGGACCCCCAGTACTACCCTTGCGGAATCACTGCTCTACACTATCAGGTTCTGCTGCTTTCTAGTTGCTCATCTTATTGCTCACATTTCAGATACTGTCCTTCGATAGCTTCTTGCTTGAGATAATCGAATAGTTCCTCCCCCACAAATTTTGTAGAAAGGGTTTATTATTATTATTATTATTATTATTATTATTATTATTATTATTATTATTATTATTATTATTATTATTGTTATTATTATTGAGTGAGAGAGCAGTGTATGCCATCATTGGAACACTGGGGTAAAATATACAAAATACAGTATAGCCACCGTGACTAACCGTCTGATGAGAGTGCACCAGCCACATGCATCACAACCATATTGGGGGAAAACGGCCAACGTTATGGTTGCAGGAAAATGGATGCATGCCAAATTCATCACCTATAGCTCCACAACGGCATTTTTGTCACGGTGACAGTGGCGCTGGGGAACTCTGATACGAGTGCAACCATCATCAAGATGGATACTGTTTGCTGAAAAGGGCACCGAATTTAAACCACATGTCAATTAGTAAACTGCTATGGAGTTTTGTCATTGACAAGAAGAAACATTTCTGTATCAACAATAAAAACGGCAACGGCTTAACAGATGAGAACATTTGTAAGAAGAACAGCAAAAGGGCAACATTAATTGAGTGATTTTCAAACGAAATCTCAGATATAACAACACCAAAAAGAACAACGACAGTGGTGAAGAAGTCACCTAGCCTTCTAGAAATAGCAGAATATCGTTCTTAAATATGCGAAGGAGAAATTAGATAATTTAGTACTAGGCGGCTCCAAAATAGGTGGTGAGGTCGGGGTTGGATTGTCTTTGTTGATTGTCCTGCGTTGTATACCGTTAGCAACAATCATAAAAGTAACAATGAAAGCAATTTCTAAAAGAAACAATAGTATTATTCGTAATAAAAGCAGGAACAACAACAGCGAGTAAGAAGTACAATAACAACAAAATAATCTGTTGGTCGGGTAATAAAATAATGTTATTATGACAAGAATATGAACAAGTACAGGAGTCTGGAACATCGACAACAATAATAAGAGGAACAATAATAATAAAGAAGAAGAAATAAAGCGAACAGTGAGAATGGCACCAATAAAATGTGCCATTAATGGTTGGCTTGAACAGGAACAATGAAGAGAGGAATAAAATCCACGGAAGCATTATTACAGATATCCGTGGAACTTGTCTTCTATTTTGGTAGAAATAATGATTATTATTAATTATTTTTGTAACAGATATGACTGTGTGGTTAAGAAGTTCATTTTCGTACTATATGGTTTCTGGTTCCTGTCTGCCAGGCAGTGTCTTGTACAGTTATCTTCCGCCACACCTAGGTGTTAGCGGATGCCTACCTTGTGAGTGAAATTTGACGGACGGAAACTGTGAAGAACTACATTTCAAAAAATAAATTTTACATACATACATACATACATACATACATACATACATACATACAAGCACACACACACACACACACACACACACACACACACACACACACACACACACACACATATATGTATATATATTTCGTTTTTGGATTTCAATAGTCTTTCAACTAGTCAAGACTATTGAAAAGGTTGCAAGACGCAACGAAAATTTTAGGAAAATAAAAATAATAAGTGGAAATTTTAACGGTGAGTCTGTTAAATTTTAAGGCACAATAAGAAAATGACTCTCCCCAGACACAACAGTATATATATATACAAAACAAAATAAAATTGAGGGTTACCGCACGAGTAAAAATATAAGGAAAAGAATCTGAAAATGCAATCTTTTAAAAGTACTTATTAACTTAACCGGTTTCACTTATTCAAAACGATATTCAAAATAAAGTGTAGGGTTTTGTGTATCCTCTATGGTGCCAAAGATTATTTTACAAAAATATTCAAATCAAGTGACAGAGCTTGAGCTTGAAAAGGTTTGAGGCTTTGCGTATCCTCTGTAATGAGTCAAAACATTACATAAAACCATTTGGGTCAGGTAATAATTTTTTTTATAATCATAAGGACAAAAAAACTAGCTTACAGGAATATATCCCGATCAAGTAATAGAGTATTTGACAAGGCGATAAAATATGTGCATCCTCTGTGATGAGCCAAGAAATAGTTTACCTAAAAACATTCAGACCAGGTAATATTTTTTTTATAATGATAAGATGAAAATTAGTTTACATGAATATATACCGATCAAATAATAGAGTCTTTGACAAGAAGATAAAATATGTAACAAACCATTTCAAGTTCTTGGATCTGGCTTCTAAGGGTCTTGCATCTGGCTGGAATTTGGCAGTTATAAACAGAGTTGCAAATTCTTCTGTATAAAATCTTCCTTTTATCCAAAAATGAGAAATGTGAATGATATATCCCTTAAACACCGTTGTTCTCCAGTATTCGTTTTCAGGTGTAAAAACCGTGTGCCTGGCTGAGGGTCACAGGTTACAATGTATTTGTCGATTGATAAAAAGGTTTTGAGTGCGTTTATATGTATGACTTATAAGTAAAGAATGGTGTGTATTTGCGTGTATGTGTGTGTGTTTTCGTCTGGGAAATGTGGATAACGGGTTTGTGTCTGTGTGTGTATGAACATGTGTGTGTGTATGTAGGTGTTCCATTTGTGTGTGTGTACGTGTGTGTGTATGTATGTGAGTGTGTACATGCATGTGTGCATGCGTGTATATGTGTGTGTTGTGGTTTTCAGGGTGGTGTGTGTGTGTGTACGTGCGTACGCGTATGTGTGCATACCGGTGTACCTGTGTGTGTTGCGCTTTGTTAGAGCGGTGTGTGCGTGTGTACATAGGTATGTGTGTTGTGTTTGTCCGGGCGGCCTGTGCACGCACACAACTGCATGTGTATGTCTGTATGTATTTGTTATTTGTATTTCTTCAGGGCAGTGTGTGTGTGTATGTGTGGATGTCTATATGTATGTGTGTATTTTTTGCGTCCGACAGGGTGGTGTACGTATGGAAGTGTCTACGTGTATGTGCCTGTGCCCGTATATATATCTGTGTCTGTGTGTGTTTGTTGTGACTGTTAAACTGTATTGCGTGTGTTTGTGTGTGCTTTATCTAGGAATATATGTGTGCGTTTTTGTTTTCGCCAGGACGGTGTATGTGTGTGTGCGTGTGTGTGCGCGCGTGTGTGTGCGCGCATGTGTGTGCACGCGCGCGTGTAAGTGTATACGTGCATGTACCTCTGTGTGTGTGTATATACGTCTGTGTGTGAGTGTTTGTTGTGACTGTTAGATTGTATTGCATATGTATATGTGTGTGTTTTTTTTTCTAGGAATATGTGTGAGTGTGTTTTTATGTAAACTATTTTTTGACTCATCACAGAGGATATGCAAAGCCTCAAACATTTTCTTATCAATGTCAAAGACTCTATTACTTGATTTGAATACATTTTTGTAAACTAATTTTTCACACCACA
>NC_068997.1:1798257-1799079 GCF_001194135.2 Octopus bimaculoides
TATATATATATATATATATATATATATATATACACATGTGTGTGTGTGTGTGTGTGTGTGTGTGTGTGAGTTGCAAGTGTACCAGGTATTACAACCTGTTTACTTCTTGTGCAATCTGGAGACGTTTAGTTGGAGTTCTGAATAATTATCAATTCCTCCATACACCTTGCTGATTATATCGTGATCTGCTGTAATGGTTCCATCTATTCTATCATGTGACACTTTCATCAGAACTCTTTCCCTGCTTGTATTAGTATGATCTCTAATACTTTGAGATATGTCTTCAGAAATGAAAAAAAGGAAAAGTGACAAAAATCGTTAGCATGTCGGGCAAAATGCTTTGTGGCATTTCATTCATCTTTAGGCTGAGTTCAAACTCCACCGAGGTCGAATTTGCCTTTCATTCTCTTGGGGTCGATGAAATGAGTACCAATCGATCACTGGGGTCGATGTAATTTAGGCCTCGTGCGAATAACAAAAACTGCAGCTGCTGCTGCTGCTGCTGCTGCTACTACTACTACTACTACTACTACTACTACTACTACTACTACTACTACTACTACTACTACTGCTGCTGCTGCTGCTGCTAGTACCTTCTATTTGTACTTCAGCCACCCTTATCGATGGTGTCCAGCATCAATAACAATAAATACGACAGCAATAATAACGTTAACGTCAAAAGTGCACGGGTGGGAGACGAAAGAAGAATTTATTGGTAATGTTGAAAGAGGCAAAGAAAGGAAAAAAGGAAAGGAGAAAGATCAAGCATTTAATATCGCACATAAAGGCAAGGGGTTTATTTGACACAGTTTAGAAATATAT
>NC_068997.1:1799175-1799701 GCF_001194135.2 Octopus bimaculoides
TATATATATATATATATATATATATATATATATTATGTGAAAAACAAGGTAATTACAAAACTGATACAAAAAAAAAAAGCTAAATTCCATTCTTCAAAATTTTGAAATCTAACATTTGTGCGATTCGTCAAAACAGAACGCATCATTGTGTCGCATATTCAGCAGGGAAATGCTAAATTTTTAATTTGGTTTTAAAGTCTTTGTAATTTGTATGAAGTTGTTATTGTCTCCAATGAGATTCTTTAATCAATTCGACAATCGCTTATCGAACAATCTTCATTGGAATGGAAATTCTCTGAGACATTATATACACAAACAAACAGTATTACATAAGTATCCACACGAATACATACTTATAAGCACACACATTCAAATATACAGGGAAACAGTTTTCAGCTAGATATTTTTTATGTATATACAACCACACATAGGGTTTATGATATAATATGCGCGCGCACACGCACACACACACACACACACACACACACACACACACACACACACACACACACACACACACACACAC
>NC_068997.1:1799711-1809380 GCF_001194135.2 Octopus bimaculoides
ACACACACACACACACACACACACACATACACTCCTTCTGAAACGAGTTGCTGGTTCTTCCGCTTATAAAAAATCTACTCTACCCAACACGCGAATCGTCTACCCCTTTGAACTGTAGTCTTCCCACTAAACGTGAATATACTAAAGCGCCGGATACTGCTGCATTCATCTTTTGAGATCCTCTCATATTAACGTACGCTGTTAAAGACACACATATTTCGCAGTAGACGAGAACTGGCTGGTATGATCCCTGGAACTGCTACATCACGTGATTTCAGCGAGGTGAGCCTTCTCAGTGGCAGAAGTTCAAGCCTGTATACCATCCAAATCTTACTGTCAACATTATATAGAATAGAATTGGTGTTTGAGTTATTGGTATTGCAAACAAGTAGCAGTTTCTTTTTTAAAAATAAATATTAGCGGTGGTAGCAGATGATTATCGTCTGCCATGATATATGTCTATGTTTTAACAACGTAAATCAATACGAAAAGACCTCGAAGGCGAATACCGCAATATTCTGTGCTCTAAATAGTACATCCATGTTGAGTAGGATATAAAGATTGCCTTCTAGTATTAATAGTTTCCGTCGCTAATATTATATACAAAGAAACAGTGTTCTCAGATTTCCTAGAAATGTAATGCTCAATAATGTATACTCATTGTCGTTGCTAAGCTGAAGTCTACCTATGACTGCTCAGTCGGAAATCTGTAAACAATGTCACAATTTACCACATCATGAATGTTGTTTTATAGTAGATCACTTGCAGAGGAGCAAGGAGGAGAAGATGGCTTGATTACATCGACTTGGCTGTAAATATGAATTTAATTTTGACGAACATTGACAACTTTAAGCGAAATATTGCGTGACATGTATGAATCTATTCTTCTAACTTACCGACAATTTTCTCTCTAACATTATGAGCTTGCAGAATCGTTACCACACCGGACAACATACTTAGCGGTATTTCTTCCGGTGGTTTTACGTTCTAAGTTGACATTCCACCAAGCACATGATTGCCATTCATCCTTACTGAATCGATAAAATAAGTATCAATCATATATAAGAGTAGATGAAGTCGACTGGCCCCTTACCCATAATTTCAGGACTTGTGCCGTTAATGGCTAAATGACTCTTACTGACGTTATTCCATACCACCAAATTGTGAATATATGCTTCCTACCCCAGATATATGCAGGTGGATTTTAACTTACAATAAATATCATGTATTGAGACACAGTTTGTACGTCAAAAGTTCACTGGAAGCCCTTTCTGGCTTTTAGGCTAATACCAGATTCCTTAATTGTCGTCAACTCTCCATTCTATCAGGATCTTAGTTTTCTTAGCGACATTCAACTGAGGCCAAACTGGGGCAATGCCGTGAATTGTTATAATCGCTGGGACGTATTTTGTGTTGCACTTATTTAATCAATCTATAGTAATTAAACTACATAAGTTCGGATATAAAGGACCCCAAGCTAATAAACATAACACCAATCCTGCACAGTGGGTAATTTAAACACCACAAACATACATATGCACGCACACATGCAGAAAAGTGGTTTCTCATAGTTTCTGTCTACCAAATTCCACAAATAAATTATTGGTCAACTTAAAAACTATCGTAAAACTAACTTGCCCAATATGTGGCACAGTTGGGTCGTACCTGCAACTCACGGTTGTGATGCGAATTTCTTAACTATATAACTGCATTTATGACTGTAACCAGTTCCATATCGATATCATATTTGACTACACAAGGTTTAAAAAAATATTTCACTGATTTTAATCACGACTTAATCGATAATTTATTACATTTCACAACTTCATTTTATATTTATGCCAATTAGTTATCATAAATTTATGGTAGTTAATTACTATATATGTAGAAAGTCATACCTTTTAAAGATACGTTATGCACGATTAAATCTATCCGGTACTGGTTTTATTAACAATCCTCTAATGATGAATTGTCGACAAGAGTCATGTCGGATCTGAATCGAAAACGTAAACAAATGTATCTAAATTGCACAAAATATTTAATATGGTTTTAATATGGTACTCTACAGATTCAGCCACTGGCTCCACCTTTGCTCTATATTGTATTGATCTGTACTGGCTATGAACGCTTAATGTGATGACACGAGGAAGTATTTTGCAATAGCAAGGTAATTCTTTCCTTGGATTCCAAAGACAAAACCTCTGAAATAAAATTATGAAAATATTCAGCTCTATTTATTTATCTCGGATGAATATTCTGGGGAATGTTTATAGAATCTACTTTCAAGATAGATTCTGTACATTTTAATTCACGTGGAATTAGTCTTGATTCAACAACGAATATTCTTCAAAAGAAGCGCGTTAGAATGACAGATGTACAGAACTACCTGAGATGGAACAATGTCAGAACTGATGCAAAAAAAAGAAATGATAAACTCTCAGAAGTATTGGGACTTCAATAATAGTGGAATTTTAGTGTAGTGGTATGCGATGATGGCGGAATCTGGAAGGACAGCTAAAAGTGATAGGCTGCCAAATGTCGATTGGCAGATATGTTATCATAGAAGATACAAACTTATTGAGTTGCATTCAGAATTCCAATATTGTCTGTGGCAGTATTTCTATCTGTTAGTGATAAGTTTGTAAATTTGTACCAGTAATGTATCAGGGTCAATATATTCACAGCAATCCATTTTCCTTGTCTTAAAGAATTAATCTATGCTTATCACAAACGACACTGATTTTGGAATTAATGTAGCTATTTCCGTACAAACTGGAATCTATAATCATAACAAAAACAACATTGAGTTTCAAATTGTAACACGTTCGAGTGCGCAGTGATATTCTTGTTGGAGTCTACAAAGCATTTGGTCAGGCGCATATTGGAATCAACTTAATTGACGTTATCTCTATGACGTATTGGCATTGTACCTAAGACAGAAATATATAATTAATCAATGCATATAGGATTTATACTTCTGCAATGGAACATGGCAATAGATGACATTTGAGAGCCACTGGTGCAATTTGGTATCTCATTTCTTTGGAAATTATATTAACATCTTTAAATATTTAATAACTATTCTATGTAAACAGAGATCAGTTAAAGAGACAATAGTTCATATTGTAAGTACAACAGCAGACGTAATATTGTCTCTCTAAAGCTACACCACTTAAATCTTTACTCCTTTCTCTCACTCTGTTTTTCCATCGGAACCTATCAGTTTCATTGTATCATCTTCGCTAGAGGTTAATAAGTAACAAGTTCCAGTCTAGTACATCTCGCTTGCAAACTTCGAATCAGCCAGAAACAGGAATCCGTAATTATCTTGAACGGATGTTCTATTGCATTATGTTCTCACTTGCTAAATGTCAACTGTGTGATGACTGTTCGATATCAGTGAGAAGTGATCAGGTACATGTATCCATCATCATGCTGATATTCAGAGAAAATTCTTAAAAGATTTGTGAATCGCTAATTTCATAGCTCACTGTTCAGAACCAACAAACTCCATACCCTATTCAATTATGATTTAAATCACAAATCATCACTTGATTAACTTCAGGATGCTCTAACATTTCAACCTTTAATGCGATTGTATTGATAATTAACACAACAATTCTCCATGTTTCTCATATTGTATGAACCTGGCTACACAGATAATGACAGGGAACTCTGTATATTCCAATACATTAAACAATAATACGCCATTTTAAAGTTTGGGATAGAGCTTATTGTATTAAACAATTGCTGCAATCCTGTCGTTGAATTCTATCAAGCGAATGACATGAATGGCTGTGGACTGTGACATTATTAGGTACGCATTGTCTTCTAACTTATTCCAGTTGACAGAAACATTACACAGCGCTTGTCTTAGGTGCTATTCAACAAAGCATTATCTCGTATGTATATCATGTAGTCCTACAGAAAACACAGGAAGCATTATTAAAAGTATATTTATACAAATAATTCTTTTTATCTGGATTTCCAATACTGTTAACGAGTTGCTGCTATGTTTATCGAGTTACTATTGTCAGCTAAATGGTAAAAAACGATGACTTTTTTAAAGTGGTCTACATATACTAACCTCCTTTAGGTTTTCTTTATGAACTACCTGCTTTTTCTGATGCTCGATATTCTCTTTTCTTCCTTACAATTTGTATAACATTTTGTTTAAAAATATGATCCGATTTCCTTTAAATTTCAATTCTACACTTCCTACCTCTGGCAACCAACACAAACCAAACCAAGTAACACAGCCGTAACATAATTACTGAGAGTAAACTCCTTTACTCCTCCGTAATTCACAGCAAAAAACAAAGTAAAAAAATTAGTGTCGTCAGCAAAGCAAATGGTTGTTATATTTGATATTATTTTATCGTTTATCCGACCTTCATTCAGCTTTGATGACTCATTGTGTTTGATGTGTTCTTAGCAATATATATAAACATCACTCTCTCACTAACTCACCTCCCCTCAGTCTGTCTATATATCGATGTATCTATCTGTCTATCTACTTGTCTGTCTATCTACTTGTCTGTCTATCTACTTGCACATTCAGACAAACGGACACAGTATTAGTTCGTAGCAGTGCAATCTTACTGTGAGCCTTGCATCACCACCATCATTCGCAGTGTAGAGATTGTAGTCGTCTGCATTGCATTAACCTTAGCAACACTCATACACTGTACATACACACACAAAACAATTATATAGCGTACTCGAGACAACCGGGCCAGTGAAGTAGCCTTGATGTGGTCGCACTCTCTGCTGAAAATGGGAGGCAAGTCTCCCTCTAATCATAATCTATCGTCTTAAAATTCGAACAATACGTTGAACAATGTATTCGTATATGCATAAATCCATGGGATGAGCAAGGCTCTGATACTTTCACCGTGTGGCTTGTTAGTAGATGATAGAGAGTTCAACAAAGCCATATAGCGATGCCTGCACGAGCCAAAGAAGAGGGTTTCACAAGGTGCTGGACCTCTAGAAACAGCATCCAAATCTCCCTTAAATGACACCCTACTGTTAGAAAATTTAGTCTGGAGTAAATTATACAGGAACAAACATAGACCAGATGATGACGTTACAGTTACACGTATTTACTCTTTAAGGGCAGTCTTAGGAGTAAACAACAACAATTTATGGCTGTAATTATATTGTATCCAATAATTAAATCAAATCACCATTCTCCGATTACATTTGAGCTGTTGCTAATTGGTTAGAATTTAATTAGGTGATTAATAGTCAATTCCGTTTCATAGAATTAACTAGAAATATTGATTTATCATCATTTAGCACTTTAACCACTGAGCCATGCGAGTGAATTCGTTAATATCGATTTCAAAGATAGGTATGAAGCCTTAAATTTAGGGAAAGAGGCACAGATATTTACAGCTATTTAACTGGTACTTTCTTTTATCAAACCCAGAAAAATGAATGATTAAGTTATTCTCGTGGATATTTGCGCCACCCAACAAATGTGAGATATCACGTGTTTATGAGATATCCTCTCTAAAACGTTCTAAATACCCGAAAGAGTCGTGTAGATGTATCAGCATCGTTTCTTACTGTTTCACCTTTGAATATATTGAGTTCAAATCACACAGACGATGATTTTACATTTTATAACTTAGGGTGATCATATAAAAAAAAAACTATACTGCTGTGATCGTTTCCCTCCACGCCGTACCTGGTCCTGACGTGACCGTCACGACACTGTGTATCTCGGACTACCATTAAAATTTGTTTACGGCCACTGTAAGCTAGCGGTTCAGCAAAAGAGACCGACAAAATAAGTTCCATGTTAAAAAGAAAATAGTGGGATCCATTACTTCGACTAAACATTTCAAGGCAGTGTCCCAGCATTGCTAAAGTTCAATGACTGTAAGAAGCAAGAGACAAGACAAAATTATAAATCGAATTCAATTGTTTGATCATATATCTGATATTTTACGGTATCGACAATACAAAACAGTAATATAATAATCATTTCACCCCACATTGTTTTATAAGCTGAAAAGTCTGATGCCTTAGTAGAGTTCACCCTGTTGCAAACATTAGACACAATTCACCGGTTCGAAACTAACTGCCTCCCTCTTTTGCACAGGTCTTGGAAACTCTGTAAACGTAAGTCAATGGTGCTGCTGTTCACTCCCTGATTATAACTCTTTTACTTGTTTCAGTCATTTGACTGCGGCCATGCCGGAGCACCGACTTTAGTTGAGCAAATCGACCCCAGGACTTATTCTTTGTAAGCCTAGTACTTATTCTATCGGTCTCTTTTTGCCGAACCGCTAAGTTACGGGGACGTAAACACACCAGCATCGGTTGTCAAGCGAAGTTGGAGGGACAAAGACAGACATACAAGCATTTATACACACATACATATACATATACATATATACGACGGGCTTCTTTCAGTTTCCGTCTACCAAATCCACTCATAAGGCTTTGGTCGGCCCGAGGCTATAGTAGAAGACACTTGCCCAAGGTGCCGCGCAGTGGGACTGAACCCAGAACCTTGTGGTTGGTAAGCAAGCTACTTACCACACAGCCACTCCTGCGCCTATAAGGTAAAAATTTGCGAGAAAAGAAAATTTAGCATCTTATGATAATTCTGCTTCTTATTGCATTACTTAGCCCGTCAGTAACGCTTTTCCGTGATTAGAGAAAAAGAGAGAGAAAGAAAAGAGGAAGAGAGAAAAAGTGGGAGTGAGAAAAAGAGAGAGAGAGAGGCGTTCATGACATGAGGTAGAAGGAATGTAATTGTGATGCTTTCACGTGATTAGTTGAAGCGAAAGAGAGGAGAAAGTAAAAGGCGAGAGAAAAAAAGATAAGGTGAAGAGTGAGACAGAAAGAGAGGGAAAGAAAAAGAGGGAAAGAGAAGCGTGAGGTTAAATAAAGGCAGAGAAAGAAAGAGAGAGAGAGAGAGAGAGAGAGAGAGAGAGAGAGAGAGAGAGAGGTGGGAGACAGGAAGGGAGAGAAATGATGATGGTGGTGGCTGTGGTAGTGGTAGTGGTGCATAAAGTATATAAGGTGTATATATAAAGTGCATTACGTAATCATCGTATTCCAGTTTCTTTCAATTTTGAATGTGTAGTAGGTGAGCGACTATCAATTCAGACGCAACACAGGCTACGTTTCAGAGAATTTTTGGGATAAAGCTTTCAGAAAAAGCCCAATATTCCGAGAAATATTCACTGGTCCCACTAGTATGAATTGTTCTTCTTAAAAATTACAAAATTAGAAGAGGATGGATGAATTTAAAATCCGTTTGTCAACTTTTTAACAGTCTGCTGTAATTGGAATTATTATTTTCAGTGTTTAAACACAATTCTTGTTTCACAATACGCCTGGTTCAATTTATTATTATATATGATTACAACGGTTTATATATCTGAATAATAGTTTTTGAGATTATCTCTTCAAGCAAGTTTTCAGATTACTTGAAAATATTAAGTGTAGTTAATATTCTTCTACAAACATATGTTGCATCTGATTGCCACCAGCTAAACCTTTCATCTATACACCATATTGAATACAAGAAAATGTTTTCGTTATAAAGGAGTTTTAACGGGTCATTCAAAATCTACCAGGTGATTTCAACTACAAAAGAAGCCGACTTCATTTGAAGAAATATCTAACATTCCGTAAGGAATTCAGTATCTGTCCCAAACAGCCCTTTGTTACTCAATAGGTTTTTGTTCTTATTGTCATTTTTAAGTAAATATTCTTTGAGTGACATTACCAATGAATACAGAGAAGTGGAACACACACACACACAAAGACATGTCTGTGTGTATAGTTATATATATGAATACATACACACACGCACATATGTCTCTATCTATCTATATGTATGTGTGTATGTGTATATATATATATATTAATATCAAAGATCCCTATGACAGGTTGTAATCCTTTGAAACATATGTAGGAATAAAGTATGCAATTATAACATGCGTTTTCTCCATTCCTTAAATTTTAAAATATATATATATATATATATATATATATATATACATGCTAAATGTGAAAACTAATTTCTGTGTATCAGTATGTCACACTTTATCCCCCTTCCTCTCTATTCAATGACACTTCTACTATTTCTCATGCTGGGAGGAGGTGAGGGCGGTGGCTAAGACAGAGAGACGGAGAGAGAGAGAGAGAGAGAGAGAGAGAGAGAGAGAGAGAGAGAGAGAGAGAGAGAGAGAGACAGACAGACAGACAGACAGAGAGAGACAGAGAGATAGAGAGAGAAACAGAGGGAGAGAAACAGAGACAAAGACATTTAGGGAGAGTCGATGATGTTTTATTAAAAGTAGTAATTTTTGATGGTGGCAGTGGGGGTCATAATAAGAGAGAGAGAAAGAGTGGGTATGTGAGAGGAAAAGGGAGATGATGTACAACTTTGTTTAACTATGTCTCGTTGACAGAAATTCCTGTGGCCAACATACTGAACAATGAACTAACATACTGAACCAACGTACTGAACCAATATACTGAACACTGAATTCTTTTACACACATATTTAGCCTTTCGCTTTTATCAGTTTTGTTTTATTTTTGCTTTCTTTAATCTATATATATGATAATAAATGAGAACGCAAATGTCGTTGTGTCAGTGTGTCACACGTTTTCAACTTTACTCCTCCAACCCCTTCTCTCACTATTCAATGGCACTTCTACTATTTCTCGTGCTTTATTCTTCTTTCATTATTCAATGACATTTCTACTATTCCTCATGCTTTACCTCCCTCTCACTTAAATGCGAAAGCTAATGTCTGTATGTCAGTGTGTCACACTTTTTCAACTTTACTTCTTCGACACTCTCTTTCACTATTCAATGACACTGCTACTATTCCTCATGCCTATTTTCGGTAGCTCTTTCAGTTCTAAACCAGAACATGTTTTATAACTCCGAGAACTGAAAGCGCTTGGACATTTTTTGGATATTTACCTCTCATAACTCTCAACTATAAAAATGTTGGAAACTTAGTATTTTTTTCAGATTTGATTAACCATGTTTATGCTAACATTAAACACCATTTCATGGATTCAAGCTCGTTTTGTGAGAGGGCCATATTAGCTCACAAGTATCAAACTGTGGATAGCATCAACTGAAAACTTCTCCAAGAAATTCCCAAAGAAAGCATAGAGTCCTTTTCCGTTGACACTGTGGTTGAACAAGTGCAGGCAGTGAATTATCCTATAGAGTTCCTGAACTCATTGAATGCTATCACACAAGCTAGAATTAAAAGAAAATGTGCGAGTTATGCTATTGAGAAATCTGGATCCTCCAAAGCTTTGTAATGGAGAAGGTTAATTGTCAAGAAGATGCTTCCTCATCTCTTGGAAGCAGAGATCCTTACTGGTTCAGGAAAAGAGGAAAGAATTTTAATTCCAAGAACCCCCTTAATTCCTCCAGATCATTCTTTTGAGTTCAAAAACTTTAATTTCCAGTGAGAGTGAGTTGTGCGAAGTCAGTCAATAAATTCCAAGAAAACTCAATGAAAGTAACTGGGCCTCATCTGATGGAACCTTTTTTTCCTTACGGCTTACTCATTGTTGGTTATTCATGGGTCGGGAATGAAAACATTCTATTTATACTGACCACTGATGGGAAGACAGAAAATGATCATGCTGCTTTTCAATCATTGTTTTG
>NC_068997.1:1809517-1811185 GCF_001194135.2 Octopus bimaculoides
ATATATGGGAGGGATGGGAGGGATGGGGGAGGGAAAGGTGGGACGGGAAGAAAGATGGGGAGAGATGGTGGTGAGTGATGTGTAATTTTCTTTTGAACTAAAATTTTCTCCTCCGTTACTTAGCCCTTCTGTAACGCTTTCACGTGATTAATTGAAGGAAAGGTGGGGAGCGAAAAAAGAAGGTGAGATATAAAAGAGGATATGGCGAAGAGTGAGAGAAAGAAGGAGAATGCTGTGTATTAAGTTTATAAAATTGTTCATAAAATATATAAAGTGTGTATATAAAGTACATTAAGTAATCATAGTATTCCAATTTCCTTCGCCATTAAATGATTAACAGACGAACGACTACCTTTTGATACCATCGCAACACAGGCTACACTTTCAGCTTTTTGGATAAAGTTTTCAGAAAAGACCCAGTTAATTTACCATTAACTCCGTGAAATAATCACGGGTCCCGCTAGCAATAATTATACTAGCATAATATAAATAACATGTCAAATGTTTTGGTGCGTGACTTTTGACCCACACTATGTGTGTGTGCGTGAGTGTATGTTCATGTGTGCATGGATGTATGTGCACGTTCTGTAAATATATGTTGTGCATGAGTGCACATGTGCGCGTGATGATATACAATTACTTCATACCATGGTTTCACACATACTCGACAGGACAGTGACATCTGTCTGCCATCTACTCAGAGATTCTCTGAGAAACCGCGTCATTGATTTTATTATGCATTTACGACATTCATACTTATACATACACGTGTGTGTGTGTGTGTGTGTGTGTGTGTGTATGTGTCCACACATATACGCAGTATCTGCATACATTTATATACGTTTTCTTCAATAAATCTTCATAGTTTACAACGTGATAATTGGTGTTTCTCTGATTAATCATTGTCAATCCCTTCATTGTGCGCATGTGTGCGTCCTTTACTGTGTGAGCAAACTGCACAACAATGGCAAATGAATCTTTTGGTTTTGTCTGCAATAACTGTTATGCCATACTGGTACAAAAGAAAATGCTATTTTCAACTGAAATAATTATCTGAAGCAACTACCTCACAACACTGGCAGTCATGCGTAATAGAGCTTCGCAGGGAATACAATATAATGTACATATAAATTTGTATATTAAAGTTCAATTCTAAAACAGAGAGAAGATATTGGCTTCCAATGTTTGAAAATTTATATGAAACTAGATGAGCTTACATGGTTAGTAAGAATTGCTACAGGGATCAACGAGTCAGTCCCACCCGTTTTTACACACACAAACACATACGCACACACACACACACACAAACACACACACACACGCGCTCACACACACACACAAACGCACACACAGACACACACACATACACTCACGCATGCACACATACAAAAATTGCTTTATATATATATATATATATACATATACACACATGCACATTTCATATGCATTCGATGATATATATATATATATATATATATATATATATTATCATGATTGACCGTTGACTGAACACTATTCAATTTTTTTTTTCCTTGTCTCCGTATTCTTTCTGTTGAAGAGCGTAGCTCGAAACGTCAAAGACTTTCCGTATTCCCGAGCGTCATACTAATATATACTTTTGTTATTTACACCACCTGTCCTCGTCTGTTGTTATTATTTGTATATTCT
>NC_068997.1:1811364-1813911 GCF_001194135.2 Octopus bimaculoides
ATATATATATATATATATATATATATATACATATATAATCGAACGAATGCATATGCATGAATACATGTATGAAATGTGCATGTGTGTACAAACTCAATTATAATATGTGTATTCTTGTGATTATATATATCATGAACTTTAATGATTACAGTCATAGATAATTTTTTTTCTTGCTTTAATGGTAGAAATAGTTGAAAACTCAGAGTTATCCTCAACAGCATTTACTGACCTTTTAGAAATTAGCAATTTCCTTTAGATTTGAACCAATAGCATTTTTTATTAACATTTATGTAATAATCTCACAGTGGTTATTACTGACATAAGAATTTATACATGCATATGCATGTATACACACACACACACACACACACACACACACACATATACACACTCATACGCACACATAACCACACGCATACACATATATCTATATAAACGTACATATGCGCATATATCCATCCACACAAATATGCAAATATGAATACACACACATACACGCATATATATATGTGTATATATATATATATATATATATATATATATATATCTATATATGTGTGTGTGTGTGTGTGTGTGTGTGTGTGTGTGTGCGTGCGTGTGTGTGTGTGTGTGTGTTTGTATGTGTGTGGGTGTGTGTGTGTGTGTTCAGTCAGCCTCTGTATGTATCTTTTAACAAGGTATCTTTTCTCCCTTAGTAAATGTGAGTTCATTAAGCGTACTTCTATAAAATCATTTCTAATTTATCTACATGTACGTCTAACCACCCGCAAACTATATATCTTCTGATATGAAACTGAGGAAAGCCAGTGGCTGAATCATTAAATATCCGTTATTTTAATAAATACCAGTAAACTGAATTACGTTTTTGAGCAGCGGAACTGTGTACACGACAGCAATAATTACAGGAAACTAGTAGAACTGTTCTCCAGTCGACTCTTCGATTCAGTAGAAAGTGTTTTGTAGTTATAGACATATGATATATTTATATATCCAATCTAATCTCTCTATTATTCGAACAGATGCAAACATATTTATTGTTCATCCACCCTCGCGCTGCTTCGGAATTTTGCTCTTTGTGTGTGTGAGTGTATGTGTGTGTTAGTGCGAGAGATAGAGAGGGATAGAAAGAGAGACAGAGTGTGTGTATGTCTGTTTTTGAACGTTGTTGAGTTATAAGTACTCGAACTTTCGGGAGAATGTGACATAAATTTTGGATCAGTGTATCTTGAAGCTCATAAAGCTATAAGTAACTGTATGTAAATTTTGCGTCGAAGGTTAAAACATTTTTGATAGAAAAAGGTCAAACACCTTTGAAATCTACAGGAGATGTTGGTTCGCGTCCTACGAGCAGTCTTCGATATTGTTTCCGAAAGGGCTTTTCAATCCAATATATACATTTATAGCATGGTGTGCTTCGAAATACATCTCATCTTACGTTTAGAAGCGATGCACAGTATCAGAATTTTCTACTCTAATCAATTAAACTACTCCAAATTCTTATTAAAATATCTGAGCAAGTGGAGTCTGGGCCGGCTTGTTTGTACTGACATCAATTCGTATAAGTTGTAGCAATGAAATCAAACCAAATAGTGATATTTAGAAATCATTTAATATGTACGTTTTCAGGTCTGCATAAGACATACTAAGAAATGTATCCATTACACAAGATCTTCCTCAGTTAATAGATTTCAAAATAGTTTGAAATGTTTGAAGCCATTCAAATGAAACAATTCAAAATATTTCGAAACATTTTGACTGAGAAAGACTTGCATAATAGTTGCATTTCCTAATATAATGCACAGAGCTTCACACAACTAGTCAGTATAATCTAAATGTTATCCAAACCAAACAAGTTTATCTATGACAAAAACAATCAATATAAATGTAAGTAATCTCAAGAAACCATAATCCCAGTAACACCTTCCTTTACCAGGAGGGACAGCTCAACATAACGATACTAAAACAGCAAAGACAAGCAGACATAACAGATATATATTCCCATCATGAGCTGGCAAACTGATATCACTATAGTTTCTATACCTGGGCAGCGCCATTCACTCCGGCAGTGACAACAGCGTTAGAAACTTAAATGCTTTCTGGGAATTAATTGTAATCAGCAAGGGCGAAAGAACATAATATGTGCATAACGCCAACACCCGCTTATTATTACAAGCAACAACATGAAATAAAACAATTAGTATTAACTTATAGTTACAAAGAGGCACCTACAAAGCAAAAAACTTACAGCCCAAAGGGATATTATGATCCAAACATTATAATACAAAAGAACAAGCAAACAAAAGATATGATGATATCAACTGTTCAACCACTGATACGTAGCACAATACCAGCAGCAAACCAAGCACTTAAAACATATAAACTATAAAACGAACACATACGGCTAGATTCGCTGCTTCGTTGTCCATATAATTTCATAAGCACACTATAAAACGAACACATACGGCTAGATTCGCTGCTTCGTTGTCCATATAATTTCATAAGCACACTATAAAACGAACACATACGGCTAGATTCGCTGCTTCGTTG
>NC_068997.1:1814154-1816581 GCF_001194135.2 Octopus bimaculoides
AACTATAAAACGAACACATACGGCTAGATTCGCTGCTTCGTTGTCCATATAATTTCATAAGCACACTATAAAACGAACACATACGGCTAGATTCGCTGCTTCGTTGTCCATATAATTTCATAAGCACACTATGAAACGAACACATACGGCTAGATTCGCTGCTTCGTTGTCCATATAATTTCATAAGCATGATACTGCACACAAAAAACGAATAAAAGTAAATTTTGTGCAACAGTGTAATCCACAACGAACGTCCTCGAACGATGTAAGCAAAGATCAATATTTATGAAATGAATGCTTAATATTATAAAATAAATCAACCGAAGTAAAAATAAAAGTAAAAATAAACAATAGAATTATAATTAAAATAAAAATTATATATATGTAAAAATAATAAATACAAAGCAAAAACTACATAAATAAAACAAATTAAAAGTAATGAAACGTCCTAACTAGAAAAAGACTAAATAATTCATTATTAATTAAATGGCCAACGTGCTGGTTCCTCAAGAACACAAACTACACTCAAATTACATAATAAGCTAATATATAGTTTAAATCAACACATACATCTAAGAACTATAAATATTTAAAATTACTAAAACAAATTTATCATAACAAAATTATTCTACATATGAATAAACACAACGCGCTGCAGAGAAATTAAGGGAAACCATACGTCTTTAACCCATGGCCGCTAAAATCCAAAAGATTTATCTATCTATAGGTAGAAGTAATACCAACTCCCCAGAGGAAGTGACGTTTTACATAATAGTGAATGAAAAAGAGCCAACTCCTTCACACCCCGCCGCCATAGCAAAACTGAATGGGGATAACTATCCAGCGGAAGTGACACAGGACACAAGAGAATGACAACGAACCACCCAAAAGGCTGCTAAGCAATGATTCAACCTTACGTTTATTAAGGAAAAACTAGTACTTCTTACAATTCGTTGTACAGCTTGTCCATATTGTCATAAAATTTCACCACCAAACTTTTACTGCCCTTAACATTTTAATCATATCCAAAAACGTTCTAACGTTATATATTATTCTACCATATCTAATAACTTGACTGAAAAGCAGATAACCTATTCAAAGAGGAATTCTACTCTCCGCCCAAGGCAACGATTCAATACGGAAATTAAAGCTATTAGTTTCATTATAAACGCTAGTCACCATCTTACCATCTACACTAACTCTCTTAACATCTAAATAGTTACCCTCATTTACGGAGTCACCATTTCCAGTCTGTTCGGGACCCGCTAGATATATTTTCCTAAAAATATTGAGAACACCTGTAATTAGGAATTGAAATATCTTCGACACATCTGCAGTGTTTACTGAGCTGTTTGACCAAACATATCTTTTTCCTTCGGTATCGATCATTAAAGTTGAAGTCGCACGAAGACAAATACAAGTCCATTAACACAGCGCTACGATTACTATCCACCGGATTTCCCTTAAATTGTCTAAAAATCTAAGAAAATGAAATATATGCGGTATAAACCATAAAGTTGATGGCCTTCTAGAGTCTATTTTAACTAAAACATGTATAACCATTATATACATACAAAAAGCCTATGCCATTTTAAATAGAAATACACTTATAACCTTTATTAAACACAATATCAATTACAGTAACTATATCTTCTTCCGCTCTTTTGAAATCGAGATTACTATACAATGTGGAACAGTTACAGATATGCATGGTCCCAACTGATTTTCACTCTTTTGAAGTATAAGAGTCAGGAACCAAAATGACATAAATGTTTACTACAGAATTGTTAAAGATTGGTCCGCAGTATCTCAAAAAGTACGAACAAACCACATATAAGCTTCAGTAAGCGATATAGATAGTTGTTTGATCGTACATTTTCTAGCACCCATAATAAATTTACTTTTATCATCATTCATTTTATTTCAACTTTTCTTGCTTTCTCCTTCGGCACTTTAATCAGTCTGTTACAAAAACTATCAACTAAAAAAGCTAAAAGTTTCTTAATTTCGGAAAGGGTACCATCTCTGAAGAAAACAGTATTTCTAATCCCTCCTTTCATACAATTTATCAAGTTTGACCTAAAGTACAGAAATATCTATTTCCGACCTGTTTTTTTTTTCTATTTCGTATAACACCATGGCGACACTTTCTACTTAATACAGGCTGTGAAAATACACGTTCACTCGAGTGAGACTCGAAAAGTACGTATTAAATGATATCAAAGTATCACTATTTGGTTCGATTTCATTATTACCACTTTAAATATACGTATACATTCATATACATACATACATACATATATACACACACACATAAATACATACATACACACATACAAATATAAAATGTATACATATATTCATATATAGACAGACATACGTATTTTGTGTATATATATATATATATATATATATATATATATATAT
>NC_068997.1:1816591-1822869 GCF_001194135.2 Octopus bimaculoides
GTATATATATATATATATATATATATATATATATATACATCCCCCCACTCAGAAAGTGAACGTACACTTATGTGTGTGCACGCGCGCCATAATGGATGCGTATGTGCGCGCGCGAGCGTCTGTGTTTATGTATTAGCCTGTGCTAAATGTTGATATTTCAATATCTCCCAATACATATTTTAAAAACATAATAGATTCTTGAAAGAGGAAATCAGAAGACGAAACTTCATCAAGTGCAGTGAAAAGAGATTGAATAAATAAACATAGCGATGTACAGGAAATGTAAACTGTAGAGTCTTCAGAAATAACATTGAAAATAACAAAATAAAAGAAAAAAAACCGATGTAAAAATACTGAATATTGAAGCGGAGTAGAAGCGGGCGGAGGGAGAGACGGTTATTGTTTTTTGTAGTCTTTTCTAAGCTGAGACATTTTTTTTTTTTTGGCTTGATAATTTAAAAGAATCTAAATTCATTTGCTTTCAATCAAGAATATTTGATATTCGCCATTACACTGTAGATGTCAAAACAGCAATATATTACAGTTTGAAATCAATACTTACACAATAATATTTATTTGGATCAATCTGTAACAGATATATTCTTACGGATGCGTGCGTACGTATTTTGTTTGTAAGATCGCGTATAAAGTCCTGACTATGATTTTAAACTGTCTCTTGTAGTGCATCACTGCTTTGGGAATTCCAGGTTTTTGGGGAAGTGTGGAACCACCCCTTAGCCACCATTCTTCTCAAGTATAATCTAACTCAGAATAGTAGGACATGTCAGGGTTCTAGCTACGGGTCAAGTAGCATATTAGGGTTTGCCTAGCTATGAATGTGAAGACTGTATCTGGCAGAGGGAAAGGTGTCTGCAGTAACGCATCGCAGAGTGAAGAGGACAAGATGACGTAAGAAAGACATGTTCATCATTCCCTGAATCTGCCTCCATTCCTTGCCCTCGTGACTGGGTCAGGTCACCAGATTGAAGAGGATCGCGGATGAAAGAGTAGGCTTGAGGTTGCACAAATGTTCTTCAGTTTAAAGAAAGTCACAACACAAGACATCAGTCATCCTTAACGATACTAGAATGTCTTTGACGCCCTGACGCACGAGATTGATCCGTGTATACATGAGTAATTATAGTGTGCTATGCACTAGCGCCCCTAAGAAGTAAAGAACTCATTACTTTTGTGAATTTAATCTGGGAATTGGAAGGTTTAATACACCACGAGAAGTTATGGGTTTGTTCTGGTCTGATAATATGGTGATGGTCAGTACAGGATGATCAGGGGCGTGCGTACACACACACACACACCTCTAAATGTCAACCTATATCTTTATCTACCTAGCTCTTTATATCTCAATCAATCAATCAATCAATCTATCTATCTATCTATCTATCTATCTATCTATCTATCTATCTATCTATCTATCATTTTTCAACATGTAGAACCAATAATCCAGAATCGGTTTTTCTGTCTCCATATTGTTTTGCTCTCTTTTTCTCCTCTTTTGTTCCTATCAAGCCTATCTGTTGAAGAGCGTAAGCTCGATACATCAAAGGCTTTTCTATTATCCCCGAGCATCAAACCAATGCCTCTACTTGTTGTTCACTCACGTGACTCTGTCTTTTGATTTCTGTAAATTTGAACCATATCTGTCCATCTACCTGGATTAGTGGAACTTTGCCTTTACAAGCAGTGCAAACGTTAATCAACATGTAAAGTGTGTATGATTTAATAGAGTATGAAACTGTTACCACTCTGCCGACCACCACCGTCCTACTGCCCCTCTTCAAACATCCTTCAGCATCTGTCCCCCACCCCGCCACCATTAAATCATCCAAGAAGCACGGCTAGGTTGTGAAATTCATAATCACTTTCAAACAATCCCAGTAAGAAAACAGTCCAAACTTTGTGAGGAAACATTTAAAACCTTCTAGTCAGGTGGGAACGGGCTGTGAACTTGATCCTTTGTATCCTTTAAGATTTATTTTGTGGTTTTTGTGAGGTCTCTAAATTTAGTGGGAGGGAAGTTATCCTCAAACTGGAGTCCTTGCCTAAATGCTGCGACATGTGAGCTTTCCTAAAGACGTCAAAGGACATTATTCGTGGCTCGATGTTTGTGGGTCTTCGTCTTGATTGTAGGTCACATCGAATATACTTAGCAGTGCCTTTCTTTATTCTTTCCGTTCCTATAACATTCCTTTTATCTTTATAAAACTCAATAATCATACTTTCACTTTGTGTGCCTATGTCTGGGAAGTACATTTATATATTTATTTATACGCATGCAAACAGTACGTAAGTCTAAATGTTGAATGAATAACCTGATAGCACAAATTATGATTATACCAACTGAGACTAAAGATCGGAGGGATGAGCCTCTGATATATATAGCCAGGGATGAGAGGAGAGTAGAATAGCATCCGTGTATATATGTATTCGCGCGTGTGCACACATACACACACATTTGAGTATATATTCTTACTTAAATACACGCGAAGCCACACATACATAAGATATTGTTTTTTTTTTCCGAAGATGTTCTATTTAAGCTGAGATACCCAGCTTTTTCCAATTCATAAATAGTTCCTCTGAAGCAGAATATTTCGAATAATCTCTTTCAATAAAGTAAACCATGAATAAGCGAAAGCAGAGTTTCTCTCTTTAAACATTAAATCTGAAAAAAACAGACTTCCGGTTTTGACCATCCATTCAATACGTTTAATATTTATACCACCCATAACCTCAAAAATCCAAAACCAACACCACGAGGCACCATACCCACCAATACACCGTTCGCAAAGGGTACCTTATTTTATTGATATCCAGAAATATTGAATGACAAAGCTGACTTCAGCTGGAATTGAACTCAGAGAGCAGAAAGAAATATTGTCATTTTGTTTTACCCTGCGCTCGAGATTTTTCTGCCGCTTCACAGCTTAGTCTTTTTAGTTGCATATGGACAAGATAACCGGCCCTGGTATATTACTGGTATGGAATTTATAAGGTGTTTACTGACAATAAAGTGGTATATAGCTGGATATGAACTTAAAATGAAGATGGCAGGAATTCAAATAATAACAGGAACTCACCGGCCTTTTCTCTCTCTCTCCACATCATTCTCGTCTCTCCCTTACTCTGCCATAATTGACGACGAGGTAGATCGCTTGGTGGTTGTTTGATGTACTAGAATTAGCAATCAAAGCTCCCTAGAGAATCAAAGGAGGAAGAGAGTGGCATTAAGTAATCTTACCTTCCACACTCCTAAAAGAACGTGATGGTCTCGGCTGAAAAGACTTTAATTATCTTAATGACGAGGTTTGCTCGCCATCAAGGTCGGCCTATGGTTAAATAATAACAATAGTAATTCTAATTTTGGCACAAGGTTAGCAATTTTGTGAAAAGTGTGAAGTCGATACCATCGATCCCAGTGTTTCAATGGTACCTATTTTATCGCCCCCGAAGTGTTGAAAAGTAAAGTCGGCAATGGTGAAATTTGAACCCCGAACGGAAAGACGGACGAGATTCTGCTAAGCATTTGTCTAGTGTGCTAACGATTTTACAAGCATGTCGCCTAAGTACTACTACTACTACTACTACTACTACTACTACTACTACTACTACTACTACTACTAATAATAATAATAATAATAATAATAATAATAATAATAATAATAATAATAATAATAAGACTTATCCTTAAGTCGTAGTTAAATGGACGGAATAAGATGGAAGCTATTAACACCTGGGCGGTTTCAGTATTTAGATATGGAGCAGTGGTGATCGCATGGGCAATATACGAGCTAAACAGCTTAGACAGAAAGACAAGCAAGTTGCTGACTAGAAATAGGATACTCTGCTCCAAAATGACAAATACAGACTGTATGTACCAAGAAAAATAGGGAGGAAATGGACTGATTGGATGCGAATATCGCATTAGAGCAGAAGCCAACACTATAGCATGGTATCTAAAAAATGCCACTGAACCACTGTTATTGGAAGTAAGAAGGTCAGGCTTGTGTGGGATTGAAGATTGCAAAGATAAAGAACTGTACAAGCACTTGAGAATGAATGAAACAGAAAATAGGTGGATAAAGAAAAGAATGCATGGACAATTTCATAGGGACGTTGAAGATAAGACTGGCAGAGAAACAAGATGGCTATGGATGATAGCACACTATAATAACTCGTGTATACACGGATTAAAAACCGGAAACAGAGGCTTTAATCTGTACTGCCCAAGAGCAAGCACTAAGAACCAATTACATCAAATACAGATTAGGTAACAGATCAGAAAGTGATGAGTGCAGAATCTGTGGACAAAATGCTGAAACCGTATGGCATATTACCAGCCAATGTACGCCACTAGCCCAGAAAGAATATGAGGCGTCATGACAATATAGAAAGGAATGTCCATTGGACACTTTACAACAGATATGGGCTTGACAGAGCAAAAAAGTGGTACGAACAGAACCCCGAAGGCACCATCGAAAGTGATAATGCAAAGATCTTATGGGATTTTATGATTCAGTGCCACCATGTGATAGAGAATAGGAAACCAGACGTAGTCTTAATTGAGAAAGACAGTAAACTATGCTGGATCATATCTGTAGCATGTCCAGCTGACAACAAGGTATGCAATAAGGAAGAAAGAAAAGTAGATGGATATGACAGGTTAACTTGGGAGGTTAAGCAGTTGTGATCGATGAAAAAGGTGGTAGTAGTACCAATAACTGTCGGAGACTAGGGAACAGTGAGTAAAAATCTCGCGAAGTTCATGGAACAAATAGGGGCTGCAATAAGGCTGGAGCACTTGCAGTAAACAACATTGCTTGGAACCGCTCGAATACTCCGGAAGGTGCTCGAAAAAAAAAGGTGTTACCTTAGTTCACTGGTAGTGAACAGCTGGCAATGTAGTAAATCTCCAGCGTTAGAAGCGGTGCAAGACAATAAATAATAATAATAATAATAATAATAATAACAACAACAACAATAATAATAATAATAATAATAATAATAATAATAATAATAATAATAATAATAATAATAATAATAATAATAATAATAATAATAATAATAATGATAACAATAATAATAATAATAATAATACTAAGAATAATAATAATAATATGTATGATAAAGGGGGTGTCAAAAACATCTAGTTAACATCCCAGGAGAACCAAGTCTGAGAGAAATCCAAAAGATTGTGCTGACAAGTACTGCCCACATCCTTAGAAAAACACTATGTATAAAAATGTCTTTTGTTTTACTTTTAGATATTTCGCTACTGATCCTGCCACCTTCTCTTCTCAAGCCTTCAGTCTTACTGTAACATCTCTTATCGTTCACTCTTTCTAGGTCGTTGGGTATGTCTCGGCAAGTGATTGCAACAAACATGCAGATTAAAAGTAAATAATAATAATAACAATAATAATAATAATAATAATAATAATAATAATAATAATAATAATAATAATAATAATATTAATAATAATGTTAATAATAATAATAATTCTTATTCTTATTATTATTAATACCAGCCACTGCGGGACGCGATAGGAAAGGGAAACAGAAAAGAGTGAGAAATACCAGCCACTGCAGTATGAGATAGGAAAGTTGTGGGGCATGAAGAAAGTAATGGTGATACTGATGTCAATTGGAGCATTAGGAACAGCTTCCAAGGACTCTGAAAAACATATTAATAATATTGGAGTTGCTGTCAGGCTTGAAGGGAGCCAGAAGACAGCATTGTTGGATACAGCTCATGTTCTAAAGAGAGTATTGCTTCTTTGAGTGACAGGAAAAGGCACTGCTTGAAAACTTTGGTGAATTGTTATCGTCTGCTTTCAAGTAAAAAATAAGCAGTAATTAAGAACTATCTGAGAGTCTTTAATAATAATAATAATAATAATAATAATAATAATAATAATAATAGTAATAGTAATAATAATAATAATGTTGTTGTTGGCACTCCGTCGCTTACGACGTCGAGGGTTTCAGTTGATCCGATCAATGGAACAGCCTGCTCGAGAAATTAACGTGCAAGTGGCTGAGCACTCCACAGACACGTGTACCCTTAACGTAGTTCTCGGGGATATTCAGCGTGACACAGTGTGACAATGCTGACCCTTCCAATTACAAGCACAACAGAAACAGGAAGTAAGAGTGAGAGAAAGTTGTGGTGAAAGAGTACAGCAGGGTTCGCCACCATCCCCTGCCGGAGCCTCGTGGAGCTTTAGGTGTTTTCGCTCAATAAACACTCACAACACCCG
>NC_068997.1:1822924-1824011 GCF_001194135.2 Octopus bimaculoides
AACAACAACAATAATCATAATAATAATAATAATAATAAAAATAATAATAATAATAATAATAATTATTATTATTATTATTATTATTATTATTATTATTATTATTATAAATCAACAAGGGACGGCCAACACAGTCACTACTCATACTTCTAATAATTAGTAAATATCCCTGAAATAACACCTTAAAGGAATTACATATTCGGTAAAGTAAAGCTAGGTACATTAAGTCAAAGATATACTGGATCAGGGGTTGATTGCAAGGCGAAACAATAATGCACTCCTAGACACTCTATTTCTGAATTATACAAAAACATGCAATGATTGTAGTTGGAAAGCTTTTGAATATAGGACTGGCGAATTAGGAATAAAAGAGTACAATAACAGAAATATTAGCAACAACAATAACAACAGTAGCAGCAGAAAACAACAGCACTGGCAGCAACAACAACAACAACAGCAAAAACCTGAATGCGACAAATACAATAAAGAAATCAGAAAATGGAAAATTTCATAAACAAATAAATGAATAAATAAAGTAAAAACAAAACAACAGACAACGTTGAAAGGAAAGTCTAACCTTGGAATCTTGGATCAATTGTTTAAAATATATTGTGAAGAATTCAGTTGTGAAGGAAAGATGCGCACAAAAATGGTAAAAGAACTACTGACAGCTGATAACAAACGCCACTACATCAACATGCAACAACGAAATATCTTCCCCTACCTCCACATGCTATCAAATTTTGTTCTGCAATGTTAAACTTAGTTTACTCTCTTTCTCAGGTATCCCGGCATGCCTCAATAAGATTCTTCAGTCTCTCGTCTCCATTAAGTGATCTAATGCTGGAGATCAATGGAATATTCCATTAACCGTTTTGTGTACAATAAAGTACATATTTAAATGTACAATAAACATATCATATACTAAACTGGCTACTGCTTAATACTGAGTACATTAGAAGCTTATTACATATCCTGTACGAAATAATGTATTAATAATATATGGCATATTAGGTAAATACTATAAAATATATACACGCGCGCTCACACACACGCACGTACACAATATATATATATATATATATATATA
>NC_068997.1:1824304-1825213 GCF_001194135.2 Octopus bimaculoides
ATATATATATATATATATATATATATATACATACATACACGTGCGCGCACACACTTGCGCATGTAGAACGTGGATTTGTGTAAGGGTGACGAATGGTGTTCCTTACCAAAGCTCTTCATTCCATGCTACCCCAGTTCACTCAGCTAGGAGGCTCTTACGACAAGCCTACGTCTCGTCCAGAGGGAATATATATATATAAAGTAGTTGTATGCTGCCTACTTAATGTCACAGTACCATGAAAAGAATAATACTAGTGCTATTTATCCCATAGGAAGCAGCAACGCTTCCTGTCAGCCTTGACGCATTTCCTGTGTCCTTATGTTTACAAGGGGGAGATAATCAATTCCATCCAGCCACGCCAGCATCCAGAGACTAGTTTCTGAGTCATTGCTTGTCTTCAATCTGGAGTAGCATGCCCTGCTAGTTGGAGATGCTTATCTGGCTCTTGTAAACATATAATTATTCTAGTGAAATACATTCACTGATTTCAAAAATAGAAATGATGCATTTCTAAATTTCTCAGAGAGATTTATGCAGTAGTAATACGATAGTTAATGCATTTCACTAGAATAATTATATGTTTACAAGTGCTAGATAGGCAACTCCAACAAGCAGGCCATGCTACTCCAGACTGAAGACGTGCAATGACTCAGAAACTAGTCTCTGGATGCAGGCTTAGCTGGGTGGAGGTGCTATCTCCCTGTTGTAAACATAAGGACACAGTAAATGTGGCAAGGCTGTCAGGAAGCGGTGCTGCTTCCTATGGGATAAATAGCAGTAGTATTGTCCCCTTCGTGGGACTGTCACCTTAAGTTGCCAGCGTACAACTACTTTATTGTATCAGTACTGCATAAATCACTCTGAGAGAGTGCATAAATCACTCTCTCTCTCTCTCTCTCTCTCTCTCTC
>NC_068997.1:1825883-1832323 GCF_001194135.2 Octopus bimaculoides
TATATATATATATATATATATGCATACATACATTTATATGACATATGAGTCTGTGTTTGTTCCCCCACCATCGCTTGACGACCGATGCTGGTGTGCTTATGTCCTCGTAACTTATCGGTCCAGCAAAAGGGACGATAGAATATGTACCTAGCTTAGAAAGAATAAGTCGTGGGGTCGATTTGTTCGACTCAAAACTTAAAGACGGTGCTCCAGCATGGCCGCAGTCAAATGACTGAAACAAGTAAAAAAAAATAAAGAATACAGTTCAAATTTATTAAAACTTGAAACGAAAGACGAAAACAGGTGAGGGAACAACAATCAGGTGTTTTAGTTTGACGCTCGGGAAGAATGGAAAATCGTTGACTTTTCGAACCTACGCTCTTCGATAGAAAGGGTGGAAATTATAAAAAATATGAGGAATGAAAAGGAAAAACGGAGATTGAAAAGATGTATATACACGATTAGCGTTGAGTGTCGGAAAACAAAGTGTCCAAAACAATATTAGAGAGAATACTATCTTTATTTTGATCGAATCAGTCCTTTATGACTCTGGAGTTGTATCTGCGCACTCTTGCGTGACAACACTTAAAGTAAATATTCGATAGAATCAGCGAGAGTGGCACAGGGGATGACACGGCTGTACTTTAGAATGACAAGGCTGTACTTTAGAATCCACGCAGTTGGAGCGAATTCGAAACTTCCTATTCTACGACTATCGCAGTTGTCAGATAGCATACTAGAATATATTGCACATTAAATGCTTAATGGATATACAATATCATATATCGTAGATAGTTATACTACTTATGACATATAGCATATTGGATGAAATTATTAACTTGAATCCATATAATTAGATGTTAGGGAAGAGGATTATTTCCACATACGTAAAGCTTTCATGCAATCCACATTACAATGAGTCAAAACCTATGTAGGTACACACACACATACACACACGCCATTTCAATATATATTGTGCGTATAATTTATAATTTCAACTTATCAAAGATGCATATGATGCTGCGCATAATTAATCCCAATAAGGACGACGAACGCGAATTGGACTGGTCATTTCTACAGTTTTCCGGTTTGTGCCTGATATAAATTGCTTTGACCTATCAGTCTCTGTGGACAGAATACGAAGCTACTTGATTTGTAATAAATCCCTAAATCGGATTGAAATCAGTGATGATAATCGAAATAATGTTAATTCTTCTGGTCACGAAGTGAGATATACGTTTTGCGTTCACTTTCAGACAGTTGGGATTATCTATCTATCTATCTATCTATCTATCTATCTATCTATCTATCTATCTATCTATCTATATGTCTGTCTGTCTGTCTGTCTGTTTGTTTGTCTGTCTATCTCTCTCTCATTGTATATGTGTTTGTGTGTGTGTGTGTATATATATATGTATCTATTTGTCACACAATGAGACACACCTGCAGCGCTGGATGTTCCTGTAGCCACTTGTAAGGGATCGATGCTAGTTGTGTCAAAACAATTGTCGCGATTAATAACAACTATCGTATATTCTATCTTCTGTCTTTATATGTATACAGAAGGAACACAACAATCGCAAACCAACAAAACAACATGCGGGAAAATAAACTATAGTACGACAAACGGCAAACAGGACACAAACAAGATAACGGATCATTCGCAGCTGATTTCCTATACAATGCACTCTCAGCCACTATTATTGACAATTAAATTCTCCCTTTTGGTTTTATATTGTGTCTAGCTACCTTTATTATTTTATAATTTTCACATTACCATTTTGCTGAATCAGCCATTAATTCGTATAGTAAAATCTATAAGCGATGGAGTAGTACTACTGATGAATTTTAATTTCAAGCGAAATTGGCTTGCCAATTTAATACCCTCACTCGCCTCGGGGCAGTTAAGTCCCCTATCAGTACAGAGATCTGTGCTCTTTGTGATTATAAGGGTTTTTGATACTTATTTCTAGTAATTTAGGTGCTACAATTATCTTCAATCACTATTAGTGGTAATTGAATTCTTCCTTTTTGGTTTTATATTGTGTCTAGCCACCTGCATTATTTCATAATTTTCACATTACCATTTTGTAGAATCACCCATTAATTCGTATAGTAATATCTATATGCTGACAGACTGGATTTGACTTTATAGGCGATGGAGTAGTAGTACTACTGATGGGCTTTAATTTCAAGCGTAACTAGCTTGCCAGTTTAGTGCCCTCGCTCGCAATGGGGCAGTTAACTCCCTTGTCAGTAGATAGACTTGCTCTATGTTTATGGCTATAAGGGTCTTTGATTCTTATTTCTAGCAATCTAGGTGCTACAATGCATACCCAGTCACTATCAGTGACAATTTCGCTTTAGGTTTTATATTGCGTATAGCCACCTAGTAACTAGAACAGTTGGCACCTATACATACTTACATACATATATATGTTTATATATGTATATATATGTGTATATATATATATATATATATATATATATATAATATAATATAATATAATATATATACCGTAGTAAGAACATAAATGCGAAACAAGATGGAAAAAATAGTACTCGAATACCGGAGGTTGAGTAATATGCTTTATTAAGAAGCAGTAAAAAATATCTCAAAAACTGTTACTCAGAGTTTCACGCTCCTGTTCGTCGGGCAGTTTTGTTTAGAATAGAACAAAATGAGGTTGTATGCATAAATATACAATTACTTTGATAGCTACTCATTTGAAATTGGTTTTGTTTCATTGGTCCTTTCAACTAACGGTTGAATGAAATTACAATTGCGGTTTAAAATCATATTATAAAAATCGAAGAAAACCTTAACTCAAAAATAGCTTATGTAGGATGGGAAAAAAAGACCTGAATATCTAGGGTAAATAATTAGTGGTAAAAAAATACTAATAATTTAAATAAATTAAATGATATATCCATCAAAAAATTTTCAATCTAAAATACATATACATTTAGCAATACATACACATACCAAATAACGTGTGTATACTTACATGCACTAAACATACAGGCGTTGGTAATGGCTACATATATATATATATATATATATCTTGGACCATGAAATCCTGCTTGTCCTCTCAAACGATGGTAAGTTATGGTTTCAGGAAATTTGGTTATTATTTCTATCTTGTTGATCTATAGTGTAAAATCTCCACGATTGGCCCTGATTGCAAAAGTCGGTAATTGCAATCTACATAATCATTCATACGGTTGATCCCTTTATAAAATCACAAATAAAGAACACGATTTGACATTTCTTTCAATATAACTACTTTTATATCATAGTTTATTGCGATATAGCTACTTTCACATCATAGTGCCGAGGTCAACGTGACCTAGAGTCAAACCTGCTTAGCCTTTAGTATCTTCCTGTATCTTAGACCACATTGTCATCGCCGTAGTGATACGAGTTGAAAATTTGGTTCTAACTCCTAGTATGTCGAACGATGGTATAAATACTGCTTTTTCCTTGGCTTGTTGGTAGCAGATAATATCACTATATAATGCGGGAGCTTCGCCCTATCTCTTAAAAATTGCAGCAAAATCACTTATATCTTGGGAAACGAATAGGAACATATGATAAGGATGTCCTCCTACATATCACTAAAGAGAGAGGATAATCATCTCTGGAATGCTTTTCATCGTAGTGCTAATCTGGGATAAGCCACAATAAATAGAACACTAAAACGGCAGCTGTTTTATTTGCTGAAATACTCTCATAGGTTACCTTGCAGGGCGATTTGTTCTTACCAACGAGCACTAAATAACAATATTTTAGGATGTCCTGCTGCAATATGACTGCCAGCTATTAAATGTAATTTCCCGTTATTTGATATATTACTACATCTAATCTCTCTCTCCCTCGCCTTTTGTCTCTTTCTTTCTGACACGTTAGACAGAATATCTTCGTAACCTGAAATTATTTGTAGAATTCCTTTATGAACAACACAAATCCTTATCGACTCGAAAAGTAGCTTGAATAAAGGCTGCTTGTTTCATTTTCATCTCACAGAAATCAAATAATTTGGAGCTATTTATCATGGTGTAACACCATAATGAAACCAACGCTCCTACTTGAGATTGCAATACAAAAGAAAAACGGTGACCTGTTATAAGATGCCTGATAAAATAGATTTCATTAAATATTAAATAATGGTCACGTGCTCAATCTTATGAGCATTATTCTGTTTCATTAGTTATTCAGATTATTTAGCATCGAATTGCTGTTTTTTTTTTAATGTGAATCGCCATTTTCTATCGAAGGAATTTTCCACTGAAGTTTTAAATCATGCTGACAGTAATATAAAAGATGCAATGGAGAGATGAATCCTCAATGCTCCACCTCAAACATCTCTGTCACCATGATAAAGAACATCTTATCGCAGACAATAAAATGTGTGACGATAAGAAGGGCAAACAACTGTTGAAACTATGCCAATAGACATATGCATTACAACAGACAACTAGCTTTCTCTATTGTTGAAGCGGTAAGAGGACAAGTAGCAAACACTGAGATACCGAGAGAGACACCCAATTCACGCAAGATCAGAGAAATAGCCATAACATGAAGGTGGTGGTGGTGATGATTATGATGATGATGTAGCACATATCAGATTGATTGGCTGGCCTTGGACTGTTCTAAATGTACCTATTACAGCCGTTGATCTGTATTTCTTAATCCCAACAACCCCGTGCTGAAGAGAAGAAATCTCACGCTTTTGGTAAACAAATGATATTCTTTACCATTCTCTCAATTGACACTGTCTGTTAGCTTAACATGAGGTTAACCCTCGTAAAGCGGAACAATGTGTACTGACATTCCGACCACGGCCATCCCGGCCTTTTCATTCATTATTTTATCCAATGTGTCAATTTAAAGTTGATAATGTCTGTTTTGAGGGAACGTTAGCTGCACAGTCTAGTATATCAATAACTATGTAATAAATCCCTCATTGGTTCCAGTGAGTAGAATGTCATTCTAGTGGGCAATCAAGATGGTATTGCTTTCATGTAGTTCTTCATAGGTTAAAAACATTTCGTGATTTAAACTTGCTGGGCTACAGCGACAGCAATCCCAAATGCATTAATTTTAATATTTTAGTTCTTTCAACAACTGTATGTGACAATATTGGAGCAACGCTTGCTTCATTGATTTCCACGTTTGTTAGATACGATTTCAAAGTTTGGCATTAGACCAGCAATTCCAGTGCTCAAATGGCACTTGTTTTATCGTTCCCAAGACGATGAAACGGAAAGTCGAACTCGGTGGAAATTGAACTCAGAATGTAAAGACGAACGAAATGCTGTTAAGCATATTGCCTGGCTTGCTAAAGATTCTACCAGCTCGCCACTTATGGCAACAACTTCAGACGCATTAATTCTACATTCTTTTAGTCCTCCCAATAACTGTGTGTGTCGATGCTGGGGAAATGCGCGCGTCTTTGATTTCCTCGTTTGTAAGATATAACTTATGTTGATAGGGAATATAACAGGATTGAACTAGAGTGAAACAACAACAATATCTCTACTTCTTTGAAAATATGGCTTATCAAACGAGAAAAGCATGCCCGTGGTTGCGTGACATGCTCTACATAATAGCCAAATTTTCTTTGCAATAACACTTCTGTTTTCAAATGAATAAGAAAACCCGTTTAGATAATAAAGGCCTACGTATTAGATAGATGAAACGGCCACACTTAGAATTAGATGTCATGGAACGTATTAGGTACTAGATAAAGATTCATGATATGCTGATATAAAACCTCTCCAACATCAAGACGAAGGTAAAAGGAAACTGGTTGGCAAATCATATTTTACTTCAGCGTGTGGAAAAAACAGGTATATATAAGACAAAATAAAAAAAAACAAACAAACAAAAAGATCAAATAGAAATATCCTATATTGAATACAACATACTCAATGTAGTTCGTCTAACGGTATAAAGCTTGAACACCTTATACAGTTAGCTAACATAGGAAAGCAAAAATGTTAAAGTTGTTATTAGAATTCGTTTCAACTACAAACAGCTATTTGTATCAATAATTAATTCTTCGATATGTCTCGATCTGTTGTAAGACAATTTTCTCAAGGCTTCTAGGACAGATATAGGAATACGTATTTAGTGAAGGAATTTCCTTTTCAACCAATCGGATCCGGATTAGGTCTTACTACATATCGCATTGTGTTAATGCCTTCCATTGTAATTTTGAAACAGTTTCAGTTTCAATGACGTGGCTATGTGGTAAGAAGCTTGCTTCCTAAACACGCGGTGCCGGGTTCATCCCCACTGCGTGGCACCACCTTGAGCAGGTGTCTTCTATAGCCTCCGGCCGACCGGAGCCATGTGAGTGGATTTCGGAAACAAGCCCTTCGTATATATATATATATATATATATATATATATATATATATATATATATATATAT
>NC_068997.1:1832590-1833856 GCF_001194135.2 Octopus bimaculoides
TATATATGCAAATATTTAGATTCAGATGAATTAGGTACTTAAGTTTTGAGGCACCAGAATTTAGTACGGTATTATCCATACAATTTCAAAATAAGGTTAATAAAATCAAAATAATTAGAAAATAGAGAAAATCACAGATTAACCAACACATCTATTGGACCACATTTATAGCTTATTTTTAATACAAAGCATGACATAACAAGACAGGTGACGTAAGATATCTTACGCTCGTTACTGATCAGGTTGCCAAAATGCAGTCTATAAATAAATGCGAGAACAAAACTCTTCATCTTGAAAAGGCATTCGAATTAAGGCAACGAATCTTCATCAGAGTGAAAAACACTCAATAAGTATCCGGACTGTTTCCATAGTAACAAATCTAAAGAACGTAGAGTGAAGTGACTTGACATAGATTGACCTTGAACTCTACTGTGCTTGCGCACTAAATTTTACAGCAGTGCTTGGAAGGAATGTGTGTAACGTGTGATCATCGCATTGACCATCACGGAGAAAGTTGTCTAGGTGATATCTGCTCAGAAGTCCATCCAAAATTGCAGAAAGTTTATGGAGAGGTGTGTATGAGCCACACACAAGTGTACGAGGGGGTTCAGACATTTCGAAGATGGCCGTTCTGGGACGAATGTTCTGGGAGACCCGCAACAAGCAAAACTGAAAAAACATCGCAGAAGTGCGTGCAGCTGTGAGGGGAAATCGTCAAATCACCACCCGTGAATTAGAGCATGTGCAGATTAGTTACGGTTCAGATCAGTCCATTATCATTCAAAATCTGGATATGAGACACATGTCTGTCAAGTTGGTGTCAAAACCGCTTTCAGCTGACCAAGAAACATACAAGTTTCAGTTGCACAAGATCTTGATCATGTCGAGAAAGATGAAAATGTTTGAAAACTTTCCGTAGGCCTCTGAGTACGTATCGCCAACCTTTAGGCAAAATTTGATGCAGATTATCTGCTCAACTTTCTCTATCATGCTCCATGCGACCATCACATGCTACACACCTCCCTTCCAAGCCCTGCTGTAAATACAGAAAGTGAGCTAGAAGGTAAAATTTAGTGCGGATGCACAGCAGAGTTCAATGTCAATCTGTACCAAGCGGCTTCACTCTGAGTGCTTTAGCTTCGTTACAATGCCAACAGTCCGGATACTTATTGATCAGACCACATATATACATTTATATATATGCATGTATGTATGCATATGCATGTATGTGTGTGTGTATATATATATATATATATATATATATAT
>NC_068997.1:1834335-1835444 GCF_001194135.2 Octopus bimaculoides
TATATGCATGTATGTATGCATATGCATGTATGTGTGTGTGTATATATATATATGAAATCAATAGACCGCCATCATGCCACCATATACTGCTAAATTCCTAAGATCCAGGAAGTAAGCAAAACTACTTATCGACTGCTTGTGTAGGACTGATCCAGGGTGACACGACAAAATGTTGTCATCTATGTCAACCTTATCGTCTTCACTGCTATCATCATCTTTTTTTTAAATTATTGTGACAATAATGACGTCAATTCTATAGTTGGTGGTGACGCTGGTGCCTTATGCCTGAGCTGTTTGTGTTGCTACTGCTGATGATGCATTGGGAGGAGAGGTGAGGGTTATGGTGGGAGAGATGATAGCTCTGGTCGTAGTGGAGGTTGGTGGTGGAGGTGGTAGTGGTGGTGAGTGTAATGACGAAGATTATGATGATGTCTGCATTGGCGACATTTACGACGAGCAATGACGTCCCAATTTTATTGTTTACATCATACATCAAAGCTTGCCACTTTTATATACACACACATACGCACACACATACGCACACACATACGCACACACAAACACACACACACACACACACACATACACGCGCGCGCGCATCTGATACGTTGCATATTGTATACATGTAATATCAACCATATCTTTATTAATAGCATCAACACCGTTACACACATGAAGGTGAAGAAGAAATTTGAAGAGAAAGCAATAGAAAAGCATCAGTGTCTGTGTCAGAGTGCGCGCGTGTGTGCGTGTGTGTGAGATAATGACGTCACAGGAGATGGTATATAGTCGAGCATAGCTGCCGTTATGTGATATATAGCTATCTCACTAGACAGATCAATCACATGAATGTGACAATGTACGTCACTGTTATCTTGTGCGTGAGTATATATGCACACGCATTCACTCATACACACACACACACACACATATATATATATACATACATACGTACATACATTGCGGCAAACAATATCAGGTACCTGTAATAAGATTCATCTATACTCCTGCATACATATACACCTGTGCATCTATATAATATATACATATATATATGCGCACATATATGTGTACAACAGCCATTCATACATGACGTATATATATATATA
>NC_068997.1:1835917-1837878 GCF_001194135.2 Octopus bimaculoides
TATATATATATATATATATATATATGCACACACACACACACGCCACACAAGCTCCACAAACAGGGCCGCTATGGTTGTAGTATATAAAACTAAATGGCATCCCTCTCACTAAACCCCTCATCGGTAAATCATATAGCGTGAAGCATATCTCAATAAATCAAGATTTCTCCAATAAAATACACTTTTCGATCAATGTATTATTGATGAGGCAATCAGAAAGCGATCAATTGGCAATATTTTCACCTTGATTATTGATTATCGAAGAACTAGGTAGATGATTGGTTGGATAGGTGGCTGGTTCCCTAGCTGGCTGACTGGCCGACTGGATGGGTAGATCGACAGCTGGACGATCGTGTGGGTGGGTCTACAGAGAACAAGCTCGATGAGTAGGTGGATAGGTGGACGTTTGTGTCACCTGGGGGTGATATTTGCTGATGAAAGACGGATATAGTGCTTCGCATCCCTGGACGGTTGCTTCAATGGATCGTTAGCTATTTTTAGATGAGGATGAGTGAATTATTGGAAAAGGGTTGCAATAGAGAAAAGAGTTGGGTTCGGTATAGTAAGGGAATTCAACAATCGCTTCATATCCATATGGAAGCAACGGTGCATGCAGAAGTTGGATTGACTGAAGGGTATTATGAGACGGCGTTTAGCGGAAAAGTGTGTATTTGAGGGTTGGTCGTGCTGGTAGATTAGGTACTTGTGGGTGTAACACCTGTTATTTCTGTTAGAAATGTGATTATTTATGTTTAGCTGTTCGTGTGTGCGTGTGTGCGTGTGTGATAAAATATGGCTCAAGAATGATGACAAATGAACATACGCAAAAGAGAATACAAAGAGACATGGACACACTTTCTCTTCATTGGTTATCGACCAAAAAGATTCCGAACAGCATTGATAACTTGGTGGCGTCAACAATAGAATCAGCAAACCATCTGAAAAACAGTATAAGAAAAATGTGTCCCAAGACTAAAAAGAAAAAAAAGGGCGAGTGATGACGAGAACGAGAATATATATATATGAAGAACGCAGCGTCGGACACTGCGGTGTGAGTTCAAATCCTACTGAGATCATCTTCGCCTTTTATCATTCCGAGGTGGATAGAGGACGAAAACAGGGTAGTGGATTAGAAAGAAAAACTGTTAGGATACTTGGCGGTACATCTTTCATCTGGTTAGGCTGATGAGACTGGTGTTATGTAGTCTTGTCCTCGTCTTAGGACAGTATCAATGGGGGAGAACCGACAGTTCGAATGTCTGATAGCCCTACTCACACACAGTGTGAATACTGAAGAAAACCTTCATATATATATATATATATATATACATACACATATATATATATATACTTACAAGTTTTGGCCATTGTTGGCGCCCAGGCCATGTCTAACTTACTAGCGCATTACAGAGTAAGCTGGATCAACCGGCAAACATCAATTCCTACTTGAATGAGAAACCACAGCTCAGTCAAACAGGAAGATAATGCTTATCATATTATATCAATGTGACCGTGATTTATCTGGTATTTCCTGAAGGGATTATTTCAAGTACAGCTTGAATGTCATGAGGGCTTTATCGTTACCGATTTCTTTCGAGATTTTATTGAATAAAGCAGAACAAGGATGAAATATTCACCACGGTGTACAAACAATGTAGATTTTCACAGCGGTGTTGAAGAAAATAAAGCTTTAGGCCTTTGGACCGATCACAATAGTGAAGGCCTTCAAACAATATATTTAATTTCCTTTTGTTATAAATCTCCTGGTTTCTTCAATTTTCTTGTTTTGTTTTCTGAAGGCAAACCATTGTGAGCACTACTATGCATGCGTATATGTGCACGTGCGTATGTGCGTGTGTGTGTGTGTGGATGAGTGCTCACATTTGTATATTTATGCGTACATGTATGTAATTATGTGTTTAGATATACGTGCGTATATATATATATATATATATATATAT
>NC_068997.1:1838396-1841706 GCF_001194135.2 Octopus bimaculoides
GAGAGAGAGAGAGAGAGAGAGAGAGAGAGAGAGAGAGAGAGGGCCAGGGTGAGAGAGGAAGTGGCAGAGACGTATTATATGAGTCGTTAATTATAAAGATGAATGAAATCTAAATTGGATCAATGGAGGAACCAAAGTCTTTACTACACGTGAGGAGTAGGAGCAGCAATGTAGTAATACAGCCACATATGCACTACCAAACGTGCTCAGTCTTATACACACACGCGCACATACATATGTACACGCACACACATATATACACGAATGCACATACACAGCCACACATGCACATACGCATGCACGCATACTAATAATTACACACACACATACATGCACGCGCGCACACACACACACACACACACACACACACACACATACATATATATATATAAAACAAGTTAAGAGCACGTAGCGTTTCATTAATTAATAAGTTGAAAGAACGTATAACAAATGCACAAACAAACGGAAAACAGACACAGATGGTCACCAAACCCATATCAGTTATTAACCAGAGGATCAAGCATATATTGTGGAGGCGCAATGGCCCAGTGGTTAGGGCAGCGGACTCGCGGTCATAGGATCGTGGTTTCGATTCCCAGACCGGGCGTTGTGAGTGTTTATCGAGCGAAACACCTAAAGCTCCACGAGGCTCCGGCAAACCTTGCTGTACTCTTTCACCACAACTTTCTCTCCCTCTTACTTCCTGTTTCTGTTGTACCTGTATTTCAAAGGGTCGGCCTTGTTACACTCCGTGTCACGCTGAATATCCGCGAAAACTACGTTAAGGGTACACGTGTGTGTGGAGTACTCAGCCACTTGCACGTTAATTTCACGAGCAGACTGTTCCGTTGATCGGATCAACTGGAACCCTCGACGTCGTAAGCGACGGAGTGCCAACAACAACAACAAGCATATATATATCAATATTTGATTTTAGGTTTAGTTGTAATAAAAACAATTTTATATTAAGCTGAAGGGTTGCTCCATACATGTGTAGAGTACAAGTTTATTTTTTCTTTAATGGTACTGAATGTGACTTCGAAGTTTCGGTCAGCTAAGCCATATGTATATGAGATGTAGAATTAGATACATGAGTATATAAACTTATTTGTTATACATTCTGTCGACTCTTAAATATACTCTTATTTTTAAATAACAGAAAATATATATTAAACTATATATATTCTTGATTGGGTTCATTTTTTTCCTCTTTGCTCAATCACGTTAACCCCCCCCCCTCACACACACACGCACACACACATACACACACACCTTGCACACACATTTATTGGATTACATATAAAGTTCAAAAAGACGTTTCTATTGTAATAAAAAAGGTCATGATATAGAGGTGCATTTCAAATGTATTAGTACCGAATCACATGCACATAGCTGACAAGAAGAAAGAGACGGAGAGAGGGAACGAGAGAGAGAGAGAGAGAGAGAGAGAGAGAGAGAGAGAGAGAGAGAGAGAGAGAGAGAGAGAGAGAGAGAGAGAGAGAGAGAGAGAGAGAGAGAGAGAGAGAGAGAGTGAGAGAGAGAGAGAGAGAGAGAAATACGAAAAGTATAATTTAAAAATACAAAATACAAATACACGATTTTAATAAACGCACACTGTGTGAGTGTAAGTATGTGCGTTTTCATTAATTCTTCTAAGTACATATACAGAAACATACATATATGTATGTGTGTGCGTTTCTGAAAATGTTTTCTTTATTAACAACTCCTCATAAATATATCCACTTTGTTCAGCACGTGTCACGGGTACTTATTTGAACTATGGCCTTCACGGCTCCATACAAAGCATAATCCAACTTTCTATATATATACATATATATATATATACGAAGAGTGAGAGAGAGAGAGACACACACACACACACACACACACACACGTATATACATATACATACATACATATATATATATATATATATATATATATATATATATATATATATATATATATATATATATATATATGTACACTACGTGTGTGTTTTGTGTGTACGTGTCTATTATATTTAAGTAAAAATACAATTGGATCCATGCCACAAAACTGCTGCTGAGGACAGGAGACAGGTAAACCAGCAGTGAGCAAAAATCGTAGAACCAGGCACACGCACAGACGTGTGTATATATATATATATACACGCATGACTACGTGCCTGCACACATACACGCACTGTTGTATGCCCACAATCCCTTATAGAACATATAGACATGCTAGCGTGTGTGCGTGCGTGACTGCTTGTGTGTGTTCATGTATATTTATGTGTTTAGATAAGATATTTTAACATATATGTAATTCATAGTAATAATAAAAAAATGCTTGAACAGAGGACCAAAACTAAAGCATGAAATATATGAATGAATGTTATATATCTTGAAACTGATCATACTGGTGTTATGTGTCATCTAGGTACACAGTGTGTGTCTGTGTGTGTGTGTGTTTATATATATATATATATATATATATATATATATATATATATATATATATGTTGATATTAATAAATGTATATATTTATACACACACAAATAACAACATTGTTAACATAGCAGGTAAAACAAGTCAGGTGCGACAAGTATAAAAAGTTATAGATGAAGAAAAGCGCACTTTACCTGGTGATTTAGTAAAAACTGTGTTGGTCGATATATCATAGAAGAGAGAGAGAGACCAAATGACGTTTGCTTCAGCAAGTTAATGTATAAATATTATGAATGGACATCTGAAGCGGAATTTATGAATGAACGAGTGGCTGGCGTGGAATGGAGTAAATAGTTTTATACAACACACTACCGTAAAGCTGAGGTTGAAAACACTTCTGTTATTCGCTGTGTTTGAATTAACTTACCTGGATTCTTCTCTCCTGCCGAAAGTTCCAACCTCTTCTACAATCCTTTATTCCTCGTTTATTCATATCATTTCTTTTGCTAGTGTATTTATTTCAGGTATATATTTAAACAAATAAAACTATGCGGACATATACATGCAGTTACACACACATGCATACATATATACACACATGTATCTACACATGAATACATATATTCATGTATATCTACATACCTTTAAAATGTACACACATATACATACATACATACATAAATTTATATATATATATATATATATATATATATATATATATATATATATATATATAGGTATGCATATATGTCAGTGTTTGTGTGTATGTATGTATGTATGTATATACATACATACACATATAAATATATATATGTATGTATACTTACATATGTATATACATATATATATATATATATATATATATATATATATATATATA
>NC_068997.1:1841716-1845614 GCF_001194135.2 Octopus bimaculoides
TATGTATATGTGTATGTATATATATATGTATATGTGTGTGTGTGTGTGTGTGTATTTACACCCCCATACTATATCTATATGTGCAATTGTTGAATATAATTATTTTAAGTAATTTTCCAATAAACATATGGTAACATCTATTTCACACACACATACACACAAATACACACATGGACACGAACATAAACACAAGCATTGAAACCCTCACCCACTCACACTTATCAGCCCGTCCTCTGTTTTAAAAATAGAACACTCGCAAATGTTTCTATTAAAAGACCGTTCTCAGCTGTGACCTCCCACCCCGCCCACAAACAATGATGCTATTTGTTGTCGTTAACGTCTCTCACTACCACCCATCCGTTATCATATGAAACTTAAGATATTTGTAGACGTAAAAATGAGGTGTAGACGATATGATATTGTGAAGGCGTGGCACCTTTGGTGTGTAATGGACACAACACTTAACAGGTGTTCTCTTTAATAATACCTGACAATATTTATATTTCTGTCTTATCCGAAAAGAAAAAAATGTTTCCTTTTCTGGATGGTCTTTACGTAATTAGTGTTAGTGAATAAAAAAAACATTATATGGGTTGTCTTTTATCGTTTACTTGTTTCAGTCATTAGACCGCGGCCATGCTGGGATCTCACCGGTAAATTACAAGAACGTAACCACACTAACACCGGTTCTGAAGCCTAGCGGGGTGCAAACACAGGTACAAAGACACACACACACACACACCATATATATATATTCGACGGGTTTCTTTCCGTCTATTAAATCCATTCACAAAGCTTTGGTCGGTCCGAGGTTACAGTAGAAGACCCTTGCCCAAAGTGCCACACAATGCGACTGAACCCAGAGCTATGTGGTTGGGAAGCAAACTTCTTACCACATGGGTACGCTTGCGCCTGATTCGTCTAATCTTCGTAAAGGGTTTATAGCATTATATATTTCACTTTGGAGGGTTTCATTGTTTTTGTCTTTTCCTCAGCAAGGTCTCTGTTTATTTTACTCTGTTCTTGACTATTGTTATCAAAGTACTGAAAGTGATGGTGCGTTGCACAAGTGCGAGTTTTTGCATTCTTAGTTCGTATCCCAAACTTATAGATTTTTCGCGACACTGAACGATGCAAGTCAACATTAGACCGAGGTTAGGTTTTGAACTCTCAATGTTGAGCAATGAAACTATTTTAGCGTGGTTTCATGTTAACGGTACAAAGAATTCTAAAAGTCACACAACGTCAATGATTGTTGGTGAAGAGACACCATTGATGAAATATATACCAGTAATTCATTGGAATTTATTTTCTTGACCAATTAATAGAAGATCGCAGCGTGAGTTGAACTAGAAATACTGCAAAAATATTTTATGCGACACATTCCCCGTCTTGTCACATTTTCTGATCACCAGCTGTACCACCGATTTAGAGGCATGAGCTACAAAAACATTCACTAGAGTGGTCGGAGGAGCCAGGGTTTTCTACGGTAGACATTCGTTAATTACTTTGCATGTGATATTACTCGTTATAAACCAAGGCTACATTGGTATATAATATTGCACAAGTAAATGAGTGCAGTACCATTTATTCCTTTCCCAAACAGAAACGTAAATATAACGATTTCTTACAGACACAGAAGTTAGTCAAATAGACGCCAGTACTCAACGGGGCCTTTGTTTTATTGAGCTCCGGGAACGAAAAGAAATGGATGCTGGCAGGATTTGAACTCAGAACATAAAAAGAATTTAGTAACTAAATACCACGAAACAAACACAACGATTCTGTCAATGCACCGCCTCTGTTGGGATTAACATCTAGTGGTAATGCTTATCAGTATACCAGAGTGCTTAATTATCTTGGCCCCAAAGGAGTGAAGACTGTGTTATAAAAATTCCCCACACTACAGCAATACCAATACTAAGTTATTGATCACTTTTGCAGGGGTTCGTAATGGCTCCTGATTCAAACAGCGAGTTTTGACCGTAACTCTTTCAGAATCGAACTAAGCCATCTCCATCGCAACATATTGTTTAATCTCAGACACGTCTTTATCAAACAGATTTATGAACAAAAGTTTTCTGGTCTTTTACCAGGTACGCTGTGTGTTAAACTTCCTTATCGAATGAGTACTTCTTTTTTCACGAAGTCTAGCGTTCAATTTGAGAGATGATTGCCGGCTATTTCAAACATGTGAAGCGACGAGGTAGATTCGAAAATCACTTATGTCTATTAGTTTGCTACCTGTACTGTCTCAGTCAATTCCACTACCTGTGGAATACGATCAGCGGTAGCATGTTAAAACATCAACAACCCAGAGTATACGTATCTAAGTGTAATTCACTACCGGAAAGAGGTCTGTGATTTTCGAACAAATAACAAGACAACACTGGCACATATCTAGGTCCCTATTTATTTCCAGTTAACCTTTATATTTTGTATTAATTACAATACTTTAAATTCATGTTTAAATTTCATATAATTTATTTAAAGTAAAGTATCTTGGCAGTCACAAAGAATATATGTGGAACAGACTGCCTGCAGGACACTGGTTGATCAAAGCTGACTCAAGCCCTATTATATTGACGAAGATTAAATATCTGGCTACCTACATGGAATACGTGTATGGCTCTATTTAGGATGACCTGGAAATACACATACCAACCGAACAGAATTAAAAGTGAGAATCTGGAGCAATTTTGAATATTTCATTTATAACAGCAAAAAACTAACATTCATTCTATGTCTTTGGAGCGTAACATGAGGTGACCCCCAACAGAAAATAATGTTATTCATTAAAAACAAGTTAGCCCTCACTGAACATATTGCAGACTAACCCCAGGTCAGTCCTAACTGAACATATTGTTAATCCCTAAATAACCCTGATCGAGCATAATGTTGTGTAAATCCAAGTGAGATTTGTTACAGCTCCTAAATTGTGTCAGAAGTATACTAATTCTCTCATAGATAAGATAGAAGAGAGCTCAAGTGGATTATATGACTCTTAATGATTTTATCCCCCCCCCCCAAATAAGATGGAACGCAGCGCCAACAAAGACAAGATATCAACTCAGAAGGTACAGAAATGTCATTAAATGACGCCAAGCATTTCATCGGTTGTTTTACCAGTTTTCTTATGCAAATCCTTAAACAAAAGTGCTGGTTTCTATTACTGACACAACATCACCATTATATTATTTTGCAATCTATAAAATGTCCTCTAGTTATTAGCAGTAGTTATATTTTAGATAGACACAAACGAAAATTAAAGAAAGTTAACCACTATGAGGTTTGAAATAATACAAGCAAGCACGTCACACTATATACCACAACATACTTTGATCCTTCTATCTACTATTCTCAACTCAGCAATAATAATAATAATAAATATATTAAAGTATATCTTTTATTGTGGGATTCGAATCTATTTTGCAGATTTAAAGAACGTACAAGGAAACGGTAGTATCAGAGTGCCAAAACTAGTAATGTAACAAATAACATACCACACTAGATCAATGAGAGCAACAGGTGAAAAAAAACTACTAACTTCAACAGAAGCTGATATCTCTACAGACAGGTAACTGTTTACCTGGCTCACTCGCTGTTCTCTCTCTCTCTCTCTCTCCTTAAATCAACATCGTTTCGTAGCGATCGTTAAACGTACAAACATCAAACACTTGTCGTTCAAACGTTATTCTATATACGTATAGGATGAATGTGTGTGTGTATCTATCTATCTATCTATCTATCTATCTATCTATCTATCTATCTATCTATCTATCTATCTATCTATCCAGAGAGATACCTATATATGTGTATGTATGTGTGTGTGTTTATAAATGTATTTATATATACATTTATACATATATAATTACATGTAAATATTATGCCTATATAT
>NC_068997.1:1845750-1850159 GCF_001194135.2 Octopus bimaculoides
TATATATGTATATATATACATATATGATATGTGTGTGTATATATACATATACATATATATATATATATATACACATACACACATACATACATACATATGTACATATATATACAGGGAAATTTTATACCTGAATATTTATTGGTGTATTGGTGTAATTATATAAATATGATATACATAATTAATAGAAGCTCGCTTATACATGTGTGTGTGTGTGTGTGTGTGTATGTGTGTGTGTAAATTGTTACGTCTTTATTTGAAATATATGCATGTATTACTCAGCTTCCCATGTTTGTGTGTATATTGTCAATGTATGCATTTAAACGAATATACAATGAGTGTGTGTGCGTGTGTGTAGCGCGTGCCCGTGTGTGTGCGTGTATGTGAACGTATCCGTATAGAGTGTCAACGCGTAAAATGGGAAATTATGCGACAAACTGGATCGTCATACGTGTCCGTTAAGAGGCGCTATGCGGTGTTTTTGTCGTTACACCTGTGATATCAACAGGTGAGTGTGTTTGGCTGATGAAGTTTATCATCACATTACTGATACTATCGCTGTCTCTACACTTTCACACCGTATTAATTCTCGGATGGTGACGGAATATTTTCTGTCGTCAGCTAGGAAGAGTTGTGCAATTATAAGTAGGATAAAAGACAATATTTTTTTTAGAAGGATTTGAAGTGAATGAAGATTACTATGTATTTCATAATATTAAAACACTCCCTATTGCGTCTCACACAAACGGACATTTTTGTTTTTTTATCTAAGTGCGACATTAATTTTTCTCAAGTATTTAAATGAGGGCAATGAAATTGCATTACTGGTACACATTTAATGCCCCTCGGTGAAATTAAGTGATGAAGTTGTGATGAAGTTGTGATGTAGTTGAACCCCAAGCGAACCTAAACGCCTCTGTTGAGCCCGTCTTTGTTTGTAATCATTTTTAATATAAATGAACGATTGCAAACCGTCAAAGTGTCGGTTTTTCGGGTCCTTATTAACATCGAGTAATGTTTATATGTTTCTCAAAATATGTAAATGAAATGGAATGAAAAAAAAAAAAGGTTTCAAAAAAGAATCGATCCCGAATCAAGGACCAATGTCCTCAGATACTTTCCTTTCCTTTACATTGATCGTCAAATAACAATGTCAACAATGACTTCTTACATGACGTCACAAATTTTTACAGCTGACAAGGAAATAGGGAATTGTAAAGTAATTTCAATTCCGATCCGATTGGAAAACGAAACCTTTGTGTGGGAGCGGCTTGCTGGGAGATAAAGTTTTTTTCCCTCTTAAATACTTATATACAGAAGATTCCAGCGACCGATCAGCGTTGATGTCATTTTAGGGATTATTAAATTATGTAAAGTGAAACGGTGACAAATCTGGGCTGGAGATTTAGGTCATTGTAATTTCACTAATTCTTCACAAAGGTAATGGGTATATATAAAATACACTAGAGTTCATGTCTTCATTCGCGTTATCTACGTGGATGAAGTAGGGTAACATTGTCGGGGAGTGTAATTTGAAAGAAAATCAGCTTCCAAGAAAATCCTTGTTTTCTTCCGATTTTAAGAGATTTCTATGGAGAGAGTTTCACACGTTTTCAATTAGAATTCAATTGATGACATCAACCCCAGTTCTAGAACTTTACTTTATTTTGTCTTCCATGGAAAATAGGAAAGCGAGCTTTGAACTCAGATCCTTAGCTAAATACACTCAATACATTTTATACGGTGCTCTACTGATTCTGTCATAATAAACGATTCTAATGTAGGCATTGTTAGAAATGAAAAGGAGAAACAATTCATAATACATACATATCTATCTATCTATCTATCTATCTATCTATCTATCTGTCTGTCAGTCTGTCTGTCTGTCTGTCTCTTTCTCTCTCTCTCTCTCTCTCTCTCTCTCTTTATATATATATATATATATATATATATATATATATATATATATATATATGTATGTATGTATGTATATATTGAAAGTTTAAAAAGGTATATAGATCATGTCATAAATCACACAGGTCATAATTAACACGATCCTGTTGCTGAATACTGGGTCTTTTAAGGTAGAGTGAGTCACAAAACTAGAGATTAGATATTGCTTATGCCCCTGAAAATATACTCTTATTGCAAGGGATTTTCATGGGATGGGGTGGGAGGTACACTATCGTTTAACTGTTTATTATTATTGTTATTTTGTTTTTTTTTCACCTCAAGTGAAATTGCAAGTGAAGTGTAAACCACCGAATGGTTATTTCACTAAAAACAAATTGTAATAAATTTCTTTCCTTCTTTTAATAAGGTTTGGGTTAGGGTTTGGGAGTTGGATTTTGGTGCAACTGTTTCTTGTATGTTTGCTGCCGATCTGTAATATCGAAACCGAGACTACCAGATATCACCTCGGTGTGTGTATATATGTATACAGACGACACCCCTACACATATACACGTATATACATACGTATATACATGCATATTATATATATACACGTACAAACATACATACGTATATACATATATGTAATATATATACACGTACATACATACATACACACATACACACACACGCATACACACACACACACACACGCACACACACACACACACACACACACACACACACACACTTGAAGACAAAAATGCTTGGCACGCATCTTTAAATCACCTACATTTCTCTCTCACTTTCTCTGTAACTTACAAAGCACAATATTCGAACTTACCTGAGTTTCTTTAATTACAATCCAAACAACTGTTTCACTTCTCACGTAATAAAGTAATTGTTTCACTTCGATATCTGCAAATCATCGTTTGCATAAGCGATGTATATGTGTATATTTTATATGTATAGAAAAATATTCTTTTATGTGAATGTGAGTATATCTATGTATACATCTACGTATGAGCATATGTATATAGGTGCGTCACAGTACAGGTGTGTCCAGGTGTGTATATAAGATATGATATTTTTGATTCTATGCAACCATATAAGTTCGTTTGAGTGTATAATATATAATTATACTGAAGGTGGTCTGTTAGTTAAACATTAATTAAAATTCAAAATAATTACTCTAATTATTTGTTTTCTTTCTGCGTAAACTCACCAGTTTTGTAATTATAATCTCACCTGTCAACCTGGCGGTATTCGATTAAAAGAAATTTTAATTATGATTAAGAATAATGTCTTATATTGCTATGGCCTCTGTCCTATATTATCATTCTTCTTCTTCTTATTATTATTGTTGTTGTTGTTGTTGTTGTTGTTGTTGTTGTTGTTGTTGTTGTTGTTGTCGTTGTTGTTGCTATTGTTGTTGTTGTTATTATTTACTGTTGTTAATTTCACGTTCTTATTCTACCCTACTCCTCGCTATTCACTTATATTTCGCCTTTGCACTGTTTTAACTTTTATTAGCCACAAGGGACAAGAAAGTTTATTTCAAAATTAATTAGTAGTAGTAGCAATAATTTTGGATGGTGTTGGTATTAGTAATGATAATACTCATCGTAGTGGGTATTGTTATTTAGCCCTAGGTAAGCCCTGTGAACTATGATCAAAGCTGTTTAGGAAACAGCTACCCACGCCTTGGGATTATTCGGTGCGCTGCGTCCTCCTATATATGAAGGGATTTTGCTGCTATTTCTTGCAGGTCAAGACACCACACCGAGGCTCTCTTGTTGACTATTCAGTGTTTAATGCTGGAGGAAATATTTATCATGATTAGTAGTAGTAACGCTGACGTCTTGTAAGTTAAGATAAAAGTAAATCTGAAGTACATAAACACACAAATATATGTGTGTGTGTGTGTGTGTGCGTGTGTGTGTGTGTGAAAGAGTGAGATGTGTTTCTGGATCAGTGATGGACCCCTCTTTCATAGAACCACCACATACTATATTAATCTAGCCTTGTGTATCTAGGCTAATATTAACCAATATCGCCCTAGACATCAGTGTATTTCTGTTTCTCTGTTATCTTTCTTTTATACAAAGCATAAATCCATAATCCCTCGCTTCCTTGTCCCCTCCCCCTCTAGTTTATTATTTCCCCCTATATTAAATATCAATATAGCTAGAGTTGTATTTTATGAATGTGTGTGTGTATGTGTGTGTGTCTGTGTGCGTGTGTGTGTGTGTGTGTGTGCACACGGCTTAATTTTCCCTTTAAGCGTGGTTTTAGTTTCCCCCCCTTTTTTAAAGTTGTTGTTTATGTTATTGCTGGAAAAGTTGTTATTGGTGTTGTTAATGTTGTTTTTGATTCCCTATAATGTTGTTGTTTATGAAAATATAGTCCATTTCCGAATATAAATTCCAGATTCTCCTTCCAGTTTATCCAGGTCTAACTCATAAGGTATATCACAGGTGTATCACAGGTGTATCACAGGTGTATCACAGGTGTATCAC
>NC_068997.1:1850169-1851798 GCF_001194135.2 Octopus bimaculoides
GGTGTATCACAGGTGTATCACAGGTGTATCACAGGTGTATCACAGGTGTAATAGCAAAATCACGGAAGATTGATATAAGATAGAAATGAATGCGATATTAGTATATCAAGGTAAATGTTTAAGTAGAATCATATGCTGGAGTGCCAGAATTTGATTTCTTTCCATTCTAACACAGGTGTAACACAGGTGTGTTAGTAAAACATTACAGGAAAGGACCGTTGGGTGGGGGAGAATTGGTAAAAACTTTTGTTTTTAAATAATACAAAATAGAATAAGGACCTGTTGTAGAATAAGGTAGGTATGTCTGCAACTACACAGGTTTTCTGCCTGTCCACTGAACTGAAAGTCTTTTCTCAGGTGAAATAGCAATACTAGAGGGAGGATGAGGGGTGTTACAAAGAAAGAGGAGAAAGAAAACAGGTAAGGTATAGGCTTGCGTTTGTATTCTTCAGCCAGGTAAATGTATCTGCGACTGCGCCAGGTTTTATTGTTGTTTTCTCTCTCTCTTTCTCTCCCTCTCTCTGTCTGTCTGTCTCTCTCTCTCTCTCTCTCTCTCTCTCTCTTTCTCTCTTTCTTGCTCTCTATCTATCTCCACCTGTAAGCTTTTGACTGGATCGCTTCTTCCTGCAAAACAGTAAACGTTTGTGCGCGTGTGCGCGTGCGTTCGTGCGCGTGTGTGCGAGTGTGTGTGTGTGTCTGTGCGTGGGTGTGTGTGTACGTGTGTGTGTATGTGTGTCGATGTGTATTAGTGTGCGTAAAACGCACGGTTACTAGTGGGCATGCATCACTCCACCAGGCAAGCTGCTACTAGCCGTGTGACATCTTACTTCTCTGTGGAACCACTGAGACGTGTTATGCACCAGAGAGAGAGAGAGAGAGAGACTGACAGACAGAGACAGAGAGAGAGACAGAGTGTGTGTGTGTGTCTATATGTATATATGCTTCTATATATATATATATATATACATCTATGAAGTGAAACTACGAGAGAGAAGCTGTGTGTACCAATGCCTATGTGCGTGCATCTGTGTGCGGTAGGAAATATGTTTCTTACGGTGTAGAAACTACATTTGGTTCTGGACTAAATGCTATGCTCTGTCGCATGCAACACGTGTCTTGCAGTATCGGTGCAAAAGGTAGGGCGCGCATCTGTGAGTGCGTCATACGTTTGCGTGTGCGCGTTCTGTCCTCTGTTTCGTCGCATTTTGAGTTTTCATTATAAATGTAGCTACGTATATAAGCATGTACGTTTTTCCGCTGTTTGATTCTACACACACACATATGCGCGCGTGCACACACATACACACACATATATATACATGAGTATGTGTGTGTGTGTGTGTGTGTGTGCTTCTGTCTGTGTGTCTGTCTGTGTATATGCATGTGCGCATATATATACATATACATACATACATGTATACACTACAAGCGCATACACATATGTGGGTTTTTTATTCCAAGTTATATATAAAAAATAATTGGATATTAAACTAGAAGGATAACTCAATATCTTCTAGTGAACTACGTGTTTATTAAACTTTTACAAAGAAAAGATTGACAGGGAATTCGAAGTTTCGGCTTATTTGCCTTTGTCACACACCGCATATATACATATATATATATATATAT
>NC_068997.1:1852153-1853180 GCF_001194135.2 Octopus bimaculoides
ATATATATATATATATATATATATATATATATATATATACGGGATTGGACAAAATAATGGAAACAGCTAGTATCATAGCATCACTATTTTAAAATATTTGTAAAACCGTCTAAAGTTTGTTTATTTTATGTTTTTTATATATTATTAGTGTTGCTTAATACGTTTTGCTAAAATTGCTGTTTCTTTTCAGATATAATCAGAAAAAGGTAAGTGAGTACTTGTACGGCAGGCGCTAGCGTAACGGAAACAGCCAAAATGTTTGGTGTATCAAGAAGTACATTCTCTAAAGTAATGACAGCCTTTGAGAAAGAGGGAAAAAACTCCTCCTTGAAACAAAACTCCGGAAGAAAGCCAAAACTTTCAGACAGGAACCGTTGGTCACTTACACGAATTGATAAAAAGGATCACAAAAGTAAAGCTCCCAAAATTATTGCAGAACTTAATGACTACCTCGAGAACCCAGTTTCCACAAAAACTGTTCGCCGGTAGCTGCACAAATCCGGATTTCACGGGAGGACTGCAATCAGAAAACCACTACTTTCTATAAAACAAACGTTGCAAAGCGTTTAGAGTGGAAAAACCTACAGAATTGGTTGTTAGAGCAGTGGAAGAATGTTATTTTCTCGGACAAATCATCCTTTACCTTATTTCCGATCACCGGCCTAATATACGTGTGGAGACAGCCAAAAGAAGCATTTGACCCAGACAGCCTTCTTCCAACTGTTAAACACGGAAGAGGAATTGTGATGATCGGGGTGGGGGCTGTATCTTGAAAATCCGCCGGCCCAATGCTTTCCCTTCATAGCAGAGTTAATGGTCAAGAATATTTAAGCATTTTATCTCATCATATTCATCCTATGGTTGCAGAACTGCTTCCGGAGGGAAACGCAGTCTTTCATCAGGATGAGAACACATCAATTCACACAGGTAAAGTTGTTACTGAATGACACGTGGAACGTTCTAGTAAAGTTGAACATCTTATCTGTCCACCACCATCCCCATATCTCAATATATATATATATATATA
>NC_068997.1:1853646-1854010 GCF_001194135.2 Octopus bimaculoides
TATATATATATATATATATATATATATTTCGTTTTTGTATTTGGTTTGCAAAATTCATTATATGAATTCGTGTGTTGAAGCACATTTTATCGTGTCCGGGGAGAGTAATTCTCTTTTAGTGCATTATTACTTAACACACTCACCGGTTCGATGACTATTGAAGAGATTGCACGGCGTAACAATTTTTTAGATAAAATAAAAAAGTAAATGAGTGGAAATCGAACTGGGGACTGTGTTAAGTAATAAGGCACTAAAAGAGAATGAGGCTCCCTTGACACAATAATATATATACACATACATACATACATGCATACATACATACATACATACATGCATGCATACACACACACACACACACATATAT
>NC_068997.1:1854446-1855231 GCF_001194135.2 Octopus bimaculoides
TATATATATATATATATATATATATATATATATATATATATATGCATATATAAACACTCGTCTACATGTGTGTGCGTGTGTTTGTGTGCGTGTGTGCGTGTACTGGAAAAAGGATATATGTATTTGCATCTGGACATTTTTCGCATCGGAGGTCGGCAATTGTCATACGCTGAGGACGGGTAAATACCCAGAAACTCTAGTCCGTACGTATCGCAGATCAAGATGGGAAGGATGACTTCCCTTTGCAAATACAGGCAGGGCACAGATGTGTGTCGATAGCCAGCTGGAGGAGATGTTCTCCTGGGGCTAAAAGCAACAGTAACATCCACCCTTAGGGGTTAGCCACATTTAAGTGGCAAATATACTTCACCTATATATATATAATTTGAGTGGAGGCAATACGAGCGGAAAACTGGAGGGACATGACCTATTATCCAGCAGAATATACAATATATATGCACACATCTACATTAATAAAGCGGCATAAAAGCTCAACATAACAAAAGTATTAATAAGATACAAGCATATAGACATATGCATATTTTTATAAGCCCGCAAATATCTAAACATATTTTTATACCGCTTTATTAATGTCGAAGTAAGTGTGCATATGTATTGTATATTCTGCTGGATAATACGTCATGTCCTTCTACTTTTCCGCTCGTATTGCCTCCACTCAAATTATAAATTGGAACTTAGCTCAACTTGAGCACTTCGAGTCTAGCCTGTCTACGAGTATTGTTAATTAATAACAATATCAATAAATTAATATAATTTATATATAT
>NC_068997.1:1855344-1862344 GCF_001194135.2 Octopus bimaculoides
TATATATATATATATGTAAGTTCAACAAAGGGATAAAGACAAAAAACAATAACAAAAAACAACAACGTGAGGACGTGATACAGATAGTGTTAATAGACGCTCGGGAAAGGAATATATATATATATATATATGTACATACATACATACATACATATATAAGCTCACCGCCTTTGTATATATATACTAAGGCGGCGAGCTGCTGCCAGACCAGAAACGTTAGCATGCAGGGCGAAATGCTTAGCGGTAATTCGTCTGCCGTTACGTTCTGAGTTCAAATTCCGCCAAGGTAGACTTTGCCTTTTATCCTATCGGGGTCGATAAATTAAGTACCAGTTACGCACAGGGGTCGATGTAATCGACTTAATCCCTTTGTCTGTCCTTGTTTGTCCCCTCTATGTTTAGCCCCTTGTGGGCAATAAATAAATTAGAAACGTTAGCACGCCGGGTGAAGTGTTTGCGGTATTTTGTTTGTCTTTATGTTCTAAATTCAAATTCCGCCGAGATCGACTTTGTCTTTCATCCTTTTGGGGTCGATATATTAAGTACCAGTTGCGTATTGGGATCGATCTAATCGACTGGCCCCTTCCCTCAAAATTTCAGGCTTGTGCCTATAGTAGAAAGGACAAATACATAGATACACACACACACACACGCATACACACACAGACACACACACAGACACACACACACACACACACACAAACACACACACACACACACACACACACACACACACACACACACACACACACACACACACACACACACACACACACACACACACACACATGTATGTATGATACATATATACATACATATATATATGGTCATATATATAATCATAGAGGTGAATCCTCAGATAAAATGATTTCAATAAACGTAGACACGCGAAAAGGACATAGATAAGTGTGTGTGTATAGGAGGGGTTAAATTTAATTTACAGCGGGAGAAATAAAATGTAGTAGTGCAAAGTATATACATTTTTTCCTATTTATGGAAGTAAATATATAGCAGTTACACAGGAGCTAAAAGTATCGTGCCAAAACACCTGCCACACAAATTGATAAGTGGCTTCTCACGTCTTTGAGAACTAACATTTTCAAAAAAATATATAAAATTCACATATATATATATATATATATATATATATACATATATATACATATATATATATATATATATATATTTCGTATGTGTATGTGTATGTGTATTACCGGCATAATGCCTCTCCCAAGGTTTAATTGTATATATATATATATACATACATTTATATATATATACTGTATATAAGGATTGCTGTGAATATATTGTCGTCTAAATTACGTAAAAAAGAAAATAACACTGACATCTCATTTTACCAGATATATTTACCAAAATTACATAATATCTTGAAAGACTAAAAGGTACATTTATTCAATAAAATCGCCATTGGCTTCACCCACGGCTTCCAGACGACTTCGGAATCTCCTGCAAATCTTCTAAACGGTCTCCTTGCTTAAGTCGGTGAATGCTGTCATAATCCTTGCCGACAGTTCATCTTAGGTGTTACAAGGAATTTTGTTAGTCTCTCGCTCAACTGCGCACCACACATAATAATCAAGGTGGTTGAAGTCTAGGGAGTTAGGTGGCAAGACGTTAGGGGTGATGTGGACACTGAAATTCTCTGACAGCCATGATTGTGTTCTCTTGTTCATGTGATAAGGTAGTGAGTCCTGTTGCCAGACATAAAGTCTTCCAGCAGCTACCCTCTTGACCTAAGGTAGTACTATACCCTCTAGGCACTTGATGTAGGCCTTAGGCCTCCGTGTTGAGTAAGAGGGCGTGTGGGTATATGAATAGAGGTATAATTTCGCCATCACTAGTGATCACTCTAAACACCATGATATTGACTAGATGTTTGATTTTTATCACACTCGGTACATGTTTTGGGGACACGACAAGCCAACGGTTTTCTGTGTGTTCATCATCTGTTCGTATTGGAGCTTCCGGCGCGAATGCCATGCAGTATAGAATATCGTTTCCAAATTTCTGGCAGACTGATTTGCGTGATGGTGGTGTTTTTTTCTCACAGACGATGCCCAACTGATACTACTATATTGTGTTGTCGAGAAAATCAAGGCAAGCAACGCGCTTGCGCGAAATTAAAAATATGAAATGGCGATAGTTTACCCATCGCAACTTGTATATGTATGTATGTATGCGTGTATATATATATATATATATATATATATATATATACGCGCACACACATACACACGCACGTTCACGCATACACTCACACACACATATGGTCGAGTGCTTATATATGCATATATATATATACATATGTATTGATGTGTAGATGTGTATCCGTGCACATATATGCTTTTGCCTATTTGCATGTAAATACGTGCATGATTTAATGTTTTTTTGTTGATATCATTATACAATATTTATTTGCGTACAGGACGAAAATTGAAAATCACCTCAAAACTAAGGGCTGTTTCATATACAAAATCTGAATCATAACTTTCTGTGGTTTAGAGTACCACCAATGTCAACAGAGATCTGTGTAAAGCACTCGCATAAATCCAATGGTTCTGCAGCACAGTAATTTCCACTGGTCTTGGACATATCGATGGATAACAACGTAAATCACTCGGAAAGATCCAGCAATCGTTTGTCAATCAAAGCATGTGTGACGTGAACATTCGTACGATTATTCACTGTCATTCGTGCCTAAATCAAGACCAGACCTTCGACCATGTATGCAGCCAGGAAAATTTGTATTTGCTTGTACAAATATGTTGGTGTTTGCTAAAGTGTACTCCTCTCTTTAATTTCGGGTACAATACGATTTGATTTACCGTTTCCCTTGTTCTCTAATTTTATCTTTAATTGTGCCGCTCAATTAAGGTCCCTGTTAGTTTATATGTTTACATTTATGTGTATTGACAGTATTAGAGCATTTTAGCTCTTATTTCTAGCAATGTACATGTTTCTAACATCCTAGTCACATTTAGTGACAATTATACATACATATATATGTCTTGGCGATACTTGCTTAGAAGCTTACACACAGCTTCAGAAAGTGTATGGAGTGGAGTGTATGAGCCACATACAAGTGTACGAGAAGTTCAGACGATTCCAAGATGGCCGAAAAATGTCGATATTGAGAAAAGTTCTGAAAGACACGCAACCAGCAAACGGAGAGAAACATCGCGGATGTGCGTGCAGCTGTGAGGGAAAATTGTCGAGGCACCATCCATGAGTTATCACAAGCTGTGCAGATTAGTTATGGCTCAGTTCAGTTCATTATCACTGAAGATTTGGGTATCAGAGTCTGCCAAGTTTATGTCAAAACCCCTTTTAGCTGACCAAGAAACACTCCGGTTTCAGTTGCTCAAGATCTCGTTAATCGTATCGAGAACGATCAAATATTTTTGAAAACTTTGCGTGGGCCTCTGAGCAGGTATCGCTAAGCTATTGGCAAAATTTGATGCAGATTCTCTGCTCAACTTTCTCTTTCGTGGTAAATGCGACCATCATACGCTGCACACATTCCTTCCAAGCACAGTTGTAAACTGCGGATGTGAGCTAGAAAGTTAAAACTTAGTATGCTTGCACAGTAGAGTTTAATGTCAATCTGTGCTAAGCGGTTTCAATCTGCGTGCTTTAGCTTCGCTACTATGGCAACAATCCGGATACGTATTGATCATACCAAGTATATACATATGCATATATATATATATATATATATATATATATATATATATATATATATATATATATATATATATATATATATATATATATATACACGACGGGCTTCTTTCAGTTTCGGACTACCAAATCTACTCACAAGGATTTGGTTGGGGGACCGAGACTATTTTAGAAAACAGTTTTCGAAGGTGGCACGTAGCGGGATTGAACCCAGAACCATGTGGTAGGGAAGCAAACTTTTTGCCATATAGCCACAACTCTATATTATTCTTCCCTTGAGAGAATGGATCTCGAAGCGCATAAAACTATAAATAATAGCATGTAAATCTTAGGTCGAAAAATCCTTTTGGATAGAACGATTCGAAAGTAACAATTGAATTTCTCTACCCTAAATTTTTTTCGAGCCAAGATTTAGATGCTACTCCTAGCATTATTCGTTTCTTGATCCACCGTTCCAAAAAGAATATTCCTGTTCTTCCGAAAAGAGGAGCACGATCTAGCAAACACCAGCATATTTGGACAAGCAAAGACAAGTTTCCCTGGCTGCGTACATGATCGAAAGTCTGGTCTCAATTTGCTGTCATCGTACGGATGACAGAGTGAAATCATACGAATGTTCACGTCACACATATTATGATGGACAAACGAATGTTGGACGGATAAATTGTCTTAGAAAAGCCTAAAATCTAATAAAGGGAAAATTACTGATGGAAAAATGATTTCGAAGACAATTATTTGATATGCACTCATCCACAGATCTCTGGAAAACATTGTGCAGAAGCCACTCAAAATTGCAGCTACCAAAAGCATAAACCACTCCTAAATTATACACACTCAATTATATGGACACTATCTCTTCCAGAGTCCCGAGACAAATACCTTATCAAAACCCCACAACATAGTAACAAGATCCCTGGCCTGATGAGTGCCAACGTGGTTATTGACCAGTATGTTTTTAAGTGCAACGTTGTAGATCAATATTACTTCGTTATGGTTACCAACGGAACCTATAAGAATACAACCAAACACTTAACACCTCATTCATCATGTTAGAAATAATAATCACGTCTCCCTCAAAATAAGCGTCACCAACATAAGAAACAGCTCATTGGATAACTTATTTGAGGGAGGCTGAAAGCAAACAGCAGACTGGCCATAATTAAAATGGTGACAGGCTTGATCAATCAAGGCTTGCCAAGGACTAGACAATAGTTGTTGAACAAAGACAACAAAGGCATGTATTTGCGCGCGCGCGCGCGCGCGCGTGTGTGTGTGTGTGTGTGTGTGTGTGTGAACGTATTGTAGCTCGATCTGTTTGATATAGCAGCCAAATCATAGCCATTAAATACATTCAATATTAGTGTGGATTACAAAAAAAAAAAAAAAGACAAGTTTTTGAGGAATCGCATATGATTCAGCGCAGGTTTGTGGGATAAGGGGTTAAAAAGAACGACTAGAACACTACTAACAACATTATCAAATCTAATACAACCACCACCATCACCACCACTGCAACTACCTTCAAAACACCACCATCAACAGAACAGCCAAACAGCCACAACATGTCAACATCACCACCGCCATAACACCATCTGCATCACCATCTCAGGTAATTCTATATGCTGCTGTTATGAATATTGATTTTGTCACCTCATCTAGTTGTGTGTGTGTTTGCGTACGTGTGCCTCTATGTGTGTGTGTGTGTGCTCGTGTGCATAGTTACGTGTGCTTCGAGGTTATTCTCTGGCTGTGAGATATTCTTGCGTATGTTTCCGTGTATCTATGCGTGACATACAGACATGCACATACATACACACTGTGTGCATACATGTACTTAAATATATATGTGTGCGCGCGTGCGGGTGCATGCCTGTATGTTAGTGTGTGTGTATATACACACTCACACACACACACACACACACACACACACACACGCAAACAAAATCTGAGTCATCCTTCGTTGTTTAAGCCTCGTTCAAACATGACCAAGCATTTCTGCGATCAAAGCCGCTTCAGCTGGTTGCTATTTCTAGCAGGTTGAGCGACCAAGTAGAAGCTTCTTAATATCAGTGGTCGTCGTAATGTTGATGGTGATGAGGGAGGGGTGGGTGTTGATGAGGTAATTCTAGCGGCGACGGCGTTTATTGTGTCGATACTAGAAGTAATGGTTCGCTTTGGTGGTTGTGGTGGTATTGATGGTAATGCTGGTGGAGGTACTAGTACGGTGATGGTATCGATATTAAGAATAGCGGTGGGAGGTGTTTCACGATGGTGGTGGCGTTTCTAGCGCTAGCTATGTATGTGCTCGTGGTGGTGGCGTCGGTAGTAGCGTTAATGTTTCTGAGTGTGGTGGGGGATGTGGTTACGTCGATGCTTGAGATGGTGGTGATGTAGTTTTGGTGGTAGTGCACATATCTTCAATAATGGTAGTAGTGATGTTGTATGATGGTAGTGCCCATATCTTTAAAAACAGTGGCAGTCGTGGTGATGGTGGTGGTGTGGGTTGATGCTAGTGCCCATATCTTTAATAATGGTGGTGGTGGTGGTGGAGGGTGAGGAGGAGGAGGTGGTGTTGATGGTCGTAGTAGTGGTGATGTTAATGGTGGAGGTAGCGGTGTGGACAGTAAGAATAACAACAACAACAACAACAAAACCAACAACAACAACGTACACAATATATAATGTTAGAAATAACGTTTATCAGAAATTGTCAGGTTTCGATAAGTGAAAGGTTTTAATTGATTTTAACTATACAGACGTACATAAGTGTGTGTATAAGGATGTTTGTGTGTGTGTGTGTGTGTGTGAGAGAGAGAGAGAGAGAGAGAGAGAGAGAGAGAGAATGTAAGTATGTGAGAATGTGCGTGCGAGCGTTTGGTTGTGTGTGTATGTGTGTGTGTGTGTGTGTGTGTGTGTGCGTATAAGCCGAGTTAATAACTACAATGGACTACTCTGAGTATTTAGACTCGGCACGTGATTGATATGCAAATAGAAAAAAATATATTTTCCTAGTGCCAATGTCAATGGAAATTAGCGATACATACAGAACTGGGGCTGGAGGCATTGGCTTGGAAAATGAAACCAGTTAGAAAACATACAATGCTTCCACTTTGTGTGTGTGTATGTGTGTGTGTGTGTGTATGTGCGTGCGTATAAGTGTATGAGTGAATGTTTCTGTAAGTGTCTACGCACACATTATATATATTTACATAACTACAACTGCCTTTACACACACACACACACACACACACACACAGAGAGAGAGAGAGAGAGAGAGAGAGAGAGAGAGAGAGAGAGA
>NC_068997.1:1863576-1866687 GCF_001194135.2 Octopus bimaculoides
TATATATATATATCTATATATATATATATATATATATACATATATATATATATATATGCGCGTGTGTATGCAGGTATGTGCACACACATATATATAGACATAGAAAAGGTTAAGTAGGATGTGACTGTACATGTGGGTAAGCAAAGAGAAGTGCTATTGCATATACAATATATTCTCTCGCACAGATTGCATGTTAAATTCAAAGACCTGTATATTTTATAGCTGTATTTACACGCATGCCTTCACACATCAAACTGATACGCATACATTAATAGCCGATATGTTACTGACCAAAGGTTTGGAACCATTCTTCATTTACAGTACATTATTTAATTCCTTTTTCACCAGTTGAGGTATGTGGCTGCTTTAGATTAAGATAATACTCTATTAGAAATATTTTACTTATACTTTAATGAAGAAAACTACTTACTAATTCGTTGGGATCAAATAACTTTCACTGAAAGAGCAATTATTATCGTCTACACCAGTGGTTCCCAACCAGAGCTTATATCATCCCTGGCAGTCCATACTCAACCGGGGATCCACAGTAGTATTTTAAATGTCCATGTAAAGTTTTGATTTAGATGTGTCCATTGCAAGAAACCGATAGGATTCTTTCTAACATTTTGCATGCTTTAACCTCTACAAGTCAATGAGTGAAAACCCAAATAGGAATTATGAAAGAAGTAGCTATAAAGCTAGTTTTTAAATATCAAATGGCTAAGGGGGCCCACCAAATAAAATAGTAGTCAAAGAGGTCCATAGATAAAAAATGGTTGAGAACCCTAGACTGTCTAGAAAACCCTAGACTGTCTAGAAAAATGAAAAATGTCTAATTATAATATATTTTATCAAACTAGTTTAAAATTTTCTTTTGTTATCGAAGATTTCGGCAACGGAAAACTAATTTTAATTCCTTGTGATATAGCTTATTTGTCTTTCCTTTCTTTCATACACAACACGATGCTAATTTCTACAGACATATCAGTAATAACATTAATCCAGCATCAGTCATATTACGTGGATTCCAGTATCCTTTCATATTTGTTGGGTATTTTCGACGAAATAAAAAACTGAGGTAGAGATCTGTTTTTAATTTACATCAGTTGTTTCAATCACAAACCTAGTTTCATTTTCTTTCAGCTAAAATATTTAGCCTGTTGGTCCTTATTATCTTTAAAAAAAAACAACCATTATATGAGACTACTGCAGCACATGATAGGGACAGTAGCACAAAATCCGTCATATGTTTCCGATAGTTAATTTCTTTGCTGAGATCGCCACAGTTTGTGTTCTCGGAGATATGATGAAAAGGAATCTGCACATCTGTAATTCATTATTGATATAGGCTATTATTATTATTATTATTATTATTATTATTATTATTATTATTATTATTATTATTATTATTATTATTATTATTATTATTATTAATTTTATTATTATTATCAATATTATTATTATCACGTGCTTTCATTTCACTACCGAGCGCAGCTCTGTGTGCCTTGACTATGTGCTGTGGTTTGCTGTGATGCTCTTGTGGTTACTGTATTGAAAATGTTTTGCGTAGGATGTGTGCAGTGCCCAGTAGTGCAATTTTCTGTATGTTATATATATTTGTAAGTCCTGGTATTTTTGTTATGTATTTGTCTGAATATTTATTATTATTATTATTATTATTATTATTATTATTATTATTATTATTGTTGTTGTTGTTGTTGTTGTTGTTATTATTATATTTATCCTTCGTAACACAGTGTAGTTAAAAATGCACCGGAGTCTTTAGTCATCTAACAATTCATAACAAGGACCTCAGACAGAAAATACTTTCCTTAAGATGTGCGCTGTGCCGAATAAGGCTGTTTTTTGCAAGACATCACTCTTGCATGGGATTTCCAGTTGCCTTAAGTAGTCTTGAAGTTTCAATGGGATTGAGCCCAACGCTTCGATCACCACTGGTATCACTTTTACCTCACCCTTTTGAATCCCATACAGTGTTGCTATTTCCACTTTCCGTTCGGAATACTTGATGGTTTTCTCAGCCTCTTTACTCACAACATTCATGTCATTTGGTATGGCTGCATCAATGATCTAAGAGTATTTGTCTCATTTAATATGACAATATCCGGCCGACGGTGTTCGATTACGCGATCCGTCCCAGAGTTTCGTTACTTTTCCATCCTCCTGCATAATTTTACTTGGCATATGCTCATACCAGTTCTTTGTTACTTCATATTGGCATTTACGGCATAAGAGCTAATGAACACACACACGCATTCTATCGTGGCGGCATTTATATTCTTTTTGTGCAAGGCTCTCACATCCACTTATCAAGTGGGTCACAATTTCCACACTCTTACCACAGAGTCTACATTTCTGGTTGTTAGAAGATTTATAGATGTTATACTTCACTGAATTGGTAGTGAGAGCCTGGTCTTGTGCAGCAATGATCAGGCTTTCGGTGGTACGCTTCAAATCACCTCGATCACGCCATAGAAAAAATTCCTATCATAGTATGATAAAAAAAATATTCAGACAAATACATAACAAAAACACCAGGATTTACAAATATATATAACGTACAGAAAATTGCACTACTGGGCACTGAACACATCCTACGCAAAACACTTTAAATACACATTAGAAAAATAAAATTACTGAATAATAATAATAATAATAATAATAATAATAATAATAATAATAATAATAATAAGAAGAAGAAGAAGAAGAAGAAGAAGAAGAAGAAGAAGAAGAAGAAGGAGAGGGATTGTAATAATAATAAAAATGAAATTAAAAATAATAATAATAATAATAATAATAATAATAATAATAATAATAATAATAATAATATTTTTGTTGGCCATTTTATAATGGCTTCTCAATTTTTTTTTCCTTCTCCCTTGAGAAATATTGTATCACGCAAGTATTTTATTACGCGCGTATTGTTTATTGTTATTATTATTATTATTATTATTATCATTGTTATTATTGTTATTATTATTATTATCATCATCATCATTGTTATTATATTCGTTACACATCCACACGAAAAGAAAAAACAACATACGCACACATCTATACATATACATACATATATATGTGTGCGTATGT
>NC_068997.1:1867275-1868079 GCF_001194135.2 Octopus bimaculoides
CAGCAGATGACAACGTTTCTCTAAAAGAAATGGAAAAACTTTCAAAATACAAAGACCTGGAAATAGAGATAACTCGAATGTGGAATCTAAAAACAGAAACAATTCCTATCATAGTAGGTGCCTTAGGTATAATAAAAAAATATTCAGACAAATACATAACAAAAACACCAGGACTTACAAATATATATAACATACAGAAAATTGCACTACTGGGCACTGCACACATTCTACGCAAAACACTTTCAATACAGTAAACATAAGAGCACCACAGCAAACCACAGCACATACCCAAGGCGCACAGAGCTGCGCTCGGTAGTGAAGTGAAAGCACGTTATAAAAATAAAACTACTGAATAATAATAATAATAATAATAACAATAATAAAAATTCAAGAATTAGACGAACTAGAAACACCCGCAGAAAAAGCTGAGCGCTTCAAAACCCGTGCTAAAATTGCTGCCTTAGATATTATGACTGATAAATGGCATGGAAAACCTCTCAATGGCAAATACCCAAAGAGAGCGAATAATGCAGATATTGACAAAGCCCTTACCCATCAATGGCTAATGGCCTCTGACTTGAAATCAGAAACAGAAGGGTTTATCATAGCAGCCCAAGATCAATGCCTACCTACAAAGAACTGCCAGGCCAACATATTAAAGAACGGCAGCTCCCCATTATGTTGTATATGCCAACAACAAAATGAGACCATCGATCATGTCGTCTCCATGTGCAGTCTGCTTGCGCCTACAGAGTATCTCAACAGGCATGATAGAGCTGCACAATATATTCACTGGGTAATATG
>NC_068997.1:1868407-1870472 GCF_001194135.2 Octopus bimaculoides
GTGAATGACAGCGAAACGGGCTGATTACTACCTAGCTCAGATACCAGGAAACCCCCAAAATGGCTGAAGTTCAAAAGATAGTGCTCATGGGAACTTCGCATATACTACGTAAAATACTGTCTATGTGATCTCAAATTTTAAAACAAACACATAATTTTCTTATGGTTTCTTAAACATTCACTAGAACAAAACTGTACAAATCCAAATATATGGTACCCTAGGCATAACACCTACATGAACTTCTAACGTGTTGTCTCTTGAGGTCTCTGGGTGAGACTTTGATCCAACTTGTACAAATGAAAAGCAGAAGTCAAACATAAAATAATAATAATAATAATCCTTTCTACAACAAGCACTAGGTCTGAAATTTGTGGGGAGAGACAGTCGATTAGATTTACCCTAGTACGCAACTGGTACTTAATTAATCGTCTCTGAAAGGATGAAAGGCACAGTCGACCTCGGCAGAGTTTGAACTCAGAATGTAGCTGCAAGTGAAATACCGCTAAGCATTTCGCCCGGTCTGGTAACGATCCTGACAGCTTGCCGTCTTGATAATAATAATAATGATAATAAAATAATAATACACGTGCGTGCACGCACACACACACACACACACACACACACACACACACACAAACAGAAAAGTAATGGAGGGAAAATAAATTATACAATCACGTAAATATATGTTCATACCCACAATAAGTTTTCAATAGGACTTTTTCTAAAACACACTTGGTGTACATTCCAGATCGCTGTCATACTAAGTTACGAAATCTTCTGATATGTATATATACGATATCCTGAGGCCATCTTTGTGGCTAAGTTAATTCAATATAATACTTGATTTCTTCATAAATTGCAATACTATCCATAATTGCTTGCTATTATTATTCAAAATTTATTTAGCGACTGTGTTATTAGACACACAAAAGATACAGTAGGAAATTAGATGTAACATATCAGAAAAAAGTACACAAATTTCGAAGTCAAATGTGTTAATATTACTTAGTGGCTAGTAAGACCAGCGGGCGTCTAACTGCTACTTTCATAAGTAATTACGTTTCATTTCGAGCTTTACTGCCGAAGTTGACAATGCCAGATGACAATTCTCTGATATACATAAATCCATGCATATGGATGTGTTGGTTTTTAATATATATCTTTTGTGGCTTTGCTACAAAGCAGGCATCAGGTCACAATAAACAATAAATCGGTAAGGATGACAAGAAAACATATGCCACTTCACTCCCGCCCATTTTATTTATGGAGTTACAAGGCAACTAATGATTTCAATTGTTTGTGTACATGATTTTGCACGTGAAACCGTTGGTTGCCGTTTGTATCCACAATTAAAGAATATCTACCCGGCAGTCATTTCCAATGTTCGATATGAACATAAATACATACACGAGGTTTGATCAACAACTATCCAGACTGTTGCCATAGTAGCAAAGCTAAAGCACGCAGAGTGAAACCATTTGGCAAAGATTGACCTTGGACTCTGCTGTGCATGCGCACTGAGTTGTAACGCTCAAGCACCCTTCCGCTGTTTACTACAGTGCTTAGAAGGAAAATGTATAGTGTGTGATCGTCGCATTGACCATGACAGAGAAAGCTGTCATGGCGATACCTGCTCAGAGGCCTACGCAAAGTTGCAAAAAGTATATGGAGAGGAGTGTATGAGCCGCACACAAGTGTACGAGTGGTTTAGGCGTTTCCAAGATGGCTGAAAAATGTCAAAATTGACGAAAGTTCTGTGAGACCTGCAGCCTGCGGAACTGGAAAAAACATTACAGATGTATGTGAGGCTATGAAGGGAAATTGTCGAATCACGATCCGTGAGATTCTCTGCGCAACCTTCTCTGTCATGTTCAATACGGCCGTCACACTCTACACACCTTCCTTCAAAGCACTGCTGTAAAAAGTGGAAGTGAGCTATTACGTTCAAACTTAGTGTGCATGAACAGCGGCGTTTAATGTCAATCTGTGCAAAGCGGCTTTACTCCGTTAGTATGCCAACAGTCCGTATACTTATTGATCATACCTCGTATATCTTGATATATAT
>NC_068997.1:1870627-1883920 GCF_001194135.2 Octopus bimaculoides
TATATATATATATATATATATATATATATGTATATGTGTGTGTGTGTGTTTATATGTGTGCGTGGATGTATGTGCGTGCGTGCGTGTGTATTGTGTGTGTGTCTGTGCATCAGGATACAGGATGCAAATACGCACAAATATTTTCACTCACATTTCACATATTTAACCTTGCTCCGGCATTCGACAATATCACATTTTTTGTTTTCGCAAGCCAAGGCCAAGAGATATCTACTAAATACCTAATAAGCATCAAAGATTTGAAAGTGCTTGAAGCATCCGAGACACAATAGAAAATATTTATTTGTTCATGCATAAATATATACAAGCTTACATATATACATACATAAATCAATAAATAAATATACATATATATTCCTGTACACATGTTTACACGTATTCGCATGTACATGCTTACACATTAACATGCATGAATAGATGAGTACATATGCAAACAGAAACACTATTGTACATACAATATACTCATATACACACATTACCTCATAACTGCAAACATCTGTATTTTTTATTACTGTATTTACACAACATGCATACATACATCTCTTCCAAATACTCATTAATGTTTGCTTTAAAGATTTCTATTCTAAGTGACAATTTAGAAAAGACGGAGTTTAAGGATAAAGCAGATGCGCAATAAACAGCCAATTTGCAAATAAAATCTATAAAGGGAACGGTCAAAATATGCAAAATTTTTCTGATGTTCAACGCGTAACTCTTCAAACCCAATTTTCAATGGAGAGCAATGTAGGCTACTTTTGAAACTTTTACCCTCTAAAACCTATATTACACGGGAAGAAGGAAAATGTTGTGTATACTGGGAAAAGATAACTCAAATTTTTGGTATGGCAGCAGAAGTTTGAAATTTAAGCTGTTGCTTTAAGAGTAATGAAAGGCATGTCCTCATCCAGTTCACCACCTATCTTGAAACCTAACAAAAAATATTTTTGATTACACACGATTTGTGTACAGCATAGTTGGTTGAATATTTCTGCCAAGCTGTCAAATGTAAGAAAATATGAACAAAATCGATAACAAAATCGATAACAGAATCGGATGTACCCTAGGGACATTTACTTGTCTTTATTCATGAACTCTTAATTCACTTCAAGTGTGAGTACCATTTAAACTCATTTTCATTGTCGCACACACAAGAGTACTCTTATGGACTATAAATTTCGAAGTTATTTTTACGATCTAAAAACTTATTTTGGCAGTTGATAGCAAAGAATGGTATTAAACAATTAATCAAAATGAAGGTGCGTGGCTTATTGGTTAGGCTATTTGGCCACGAGTTCGATTCCCGGTGGTGCATAATGTCCTTGAACAAGACACTTTATTTCACGTTGCTCCAGTTCACTCAGCTGGCAAAAACGAGCAGTATCAATAATTCAAAGTGTTAACCTTCTTACATTCTGTTTCACGCCGAATCTCCTTGAGAATTCCGTTAAAGCTACGCGTCTCTGTGGAGTGCTCAGCCACTTGCACTTTAATTTCACGAGCAAGCTGTTTCATTGATCACATCAACTCGGACCCTCACCGTCGTAACCGACGGAGTGCCGGATAATTAGTCAAAGAAATCTGGGATTATGTGTGTAATCATGTTTGTAATTGAAATTATTTCAGGTAAAAAGACAAATATGTTTCTCATTGCGTTTTGGAAGTGTAGGAAGAAGTTTGTTTCCCAACCACATACTTCTGAGTTCATTCCTTTGGCTATTATCTCCTACAGTAGTTTCGGCCGACGAACGCCTTCTGAGTGGATTTGGTAGAGGAAACCTAAGGAAGCCCGTCGTGTGTGTGTGCGCGTTTGTCCCCTACCACCGCTTAACGACCATTGCTGGTGCTTTTACGTCCCCGTAACTTAGCGGTTCAATAAATGGACAAATAGAATACGTACCATACTTAAGTACTAGAGTTTATTCGTTCGTCTAAACCCTTCAGAGTGGTGCCCCAGCATGACCACAGTCCACTGACTGAAACAAGTAGAAAACAAAAATATAATTAAGCAAAAACCTTAGAGCAGTGCCGATCAAGAATTGTTTTGTAGAAATGATAAAAGAAATGGAAGAGATTGAGGAAGACAAATACAAAGATTTATTCCAAACTCACATTGAAACACTCACGAGTTAACATCTTAAAGAACTAACCAAACTGCATGCGCCAAATTCAGATAGCAAAGATATTTTATAACATTAATCATTTATCTAATACACTTGAAGCGATTTTCATAAAACGAGCCATATTTTGAACAAACCAAAAAAGTTAGCGGATCTATGATTGAGGTGGTGATTCATCAGAGGAATATGAAATGACCATTCCCAAGAAGAGAGTAAAGCAGCCATACTCGTGATACCTTTTCTTTATATATATATATATATATATATATATATATAAAATAGTGAAAATCTAACAAAACCTGTGGTACCATACTGCTTTTTTCTCGTTTCATGTTTTTCTTTTTTACTTGTTTAAACTAAATATGGTTACATGTACTTTTATACAAAGTTACCTTTTGCCTATAATGTAGGAATACGTTTTGATTGAGCTACGAAAAATTATGTTGGGATGAGATATTGTGTTTGTGTATGTCGGAGTATGATAGGTTTGCAACTGTGTTATAAATAAGTGTATATTTCATTCAGTAATTAAAAGAAATTTTCTGCAGAAAAACCGTTTTAACTTTCTCTGAAAATGAAGTTTCAGTTAGCAAAATAAGAAGAGAGCATTAATTTCGTTAATCGATATGTGCACAAGAGAGAGACAGAGAGGTAGAGAAAAGAAGAGATAGAGAGAGAGAAGTAGAGAAAAGAAGAGATAGAGAGAGAGAGAGAGAGCTGAAGTATAAAATCTCTCAGATATTGCTCTTTAAACTCGTTTGTATATATCACCACAACATATTAACCTCTCGATATATTTTTCTATTCCACACCCTGCCAATTTTCTCATTTCACCTCCATAAATATTCTTTTCATGTAATATTTCAAGTTTAAGTCTGCAATTTATTCATAACTAACATAAATAAAGCTTTTTTTCTAAATTTACTTTTATTACTTTGTCTTTTTTTCTATGTTTACATGGAGACTAATCGCTTCATTACAATCAAACAACTGAATAATTGATGTCTTATTTCTAAATTACATCACATTGTCTTTTATTTAGGTGTCTTTATATTTGTTTTCTTTTCAGTAACAGGTTCATGGTAGCTGTAAAATTGCTGCTGAACAGTCAGGGGTATGCCATAGAAAATTAATTGGTGCCTAAAGAACAAAACAATATTACTCTCTACAGCAAAGATCTACACCTTCTCCTCCAAACAACATAAACGGGCTAAATTTCCTTCATGAGAAATATGTTTATTTAAATATGTTGGTTGAATAAGCCGTCAGGCAAAACAGATTATATTATGCATATATATGGGTGCATACGCGTACATTATGTATGTGTGTGTACGCGTGTGTGCGTATGTGTATGCATGCATATGTATATGCCAGTACACACACATGCATGGATACACGTCTAGCAAGAATACTTAGTGTGGTGTATTTCAGTATGCATGCATATGTGTCTACTTGCGTGCGTACAAAGAATAGTTATTATGTGTAGATTTGACGATCATTTCCGTTCTTTGGTTAACTCAATAATTGTTTTCCTTCATCCCCCACAAGGTCCGTTCTTAATGTCTTTGATATTTTCTGTCAATATATGCCAGGTTACAGATAAAGAACATATAGACTACAACACAGAACGAAATACGTCGATATACAACAAGGTTATCTGAGACCCACTAACCTGGTTTCTCAAGACATCAAGGGGAGTGTCATCAAAGAAATAAAACAAAAACAAATGTTTGATCAAAGACATCCGTTCTGTAGGTCTTAAGAAATACGAAGAAAACTGAAAAAAAAAAGAGAAAAGTTTCATAATATTCCCCATTCCTGTATCCTGCAAAGAATTTAGCCACATATAGACATGGTGTGAACATTTGGTAAATGCCAGATATTCAGTTGGAACTATCTGAAAATTTGTGAAAAGGTCTCAGAGTTGATGGAAATGACTTAATTGCCTTCAAGTCAGATTTGGCCAAGCGAGAGTAGCTAATGTAAAATGGAGAAATAATCCGTAATCTCTGTTCTGTGACTCTGGTACTTTTCGAACGACGAATTCTCTGTTAGCTGGTTTTTGTCGGATCCTATAGAGTTTGAAAAATAACATAAAACATGTGCAAGATTAAAAAAGACATATGGTGAGGACTCATAGGTGTTATTTGATTATAGAACTTTTTAATAAGGGATGACATGGGCTTAAATAACACCTATAGTAATCTGTTATACTCTCGAACCTGTAACTACAACACAAAATAACAACAGAACCACTATTCTTCGTCAATAAGTCTGACAAGGATATTCGTTCAAGTCAAAATTGAGAAAACTTGGAAAACATCTGTAACAAATACATCTTACTGCTTTATCAAAACAACCGTAAAGATTATACGGTCGATCAACATGGTAGTTATAACAGACAGTCTCCCTCAGATTTCTCATCCAATTCTCGATGTAGCTACCCAGTACTAGTTACAACCAGATTCTCAGATGACGTATAATGTGATCCTAATAACAGTGTACTTAATTATAAAGAACTGATGGCCATTGTTGTCATATCTTTCGTCCTCTTCCGTGGGCTGTGTACCTAGTTGTGATGAAAAAACTTGCATGTCAATATAATTCCAAGAAAGATGGAATCGAATTAACTTCTGGTCGGGAAATTATAGTAACAAAACTAAGCTACGTTCAAGAGTATTCCAGCAGCGAACTACCCGCCCATAGTTACGACATTTTCTATAAAGGACATCATCCTTTCTTAAAAGTAAGAGCAATTTGAGGTAGATTTGTCTGGTATTTCTAGGTTTGTGACCGGGGTAATTGTTTGAAACACACTATGTAGAACCATTCCATAAAAAAATTCTACTTACACTGTCCTTGTATTAAACGGATATCTTCGTTGCACCGAATTGTGCAAGTGATGCATTGGTGCAGTGAATCGAAGAATTTCCATAGAAATAGGCAGCAGCAGCAACAACAACTCATGGTGTTAGAAATGCCAGAACAGGTGGAATTGTCAAATTAGAAAGATCTGTTGCAGATTTTCATGCTTAATGTATCATGTAATTGATTGCAGATGTTATTGTCTAATTACGTTAATTAATTGACACATAAATCTGATGGTTTTCTCTGCGGATCGAGAGAGAAGAGAGAAAGAGAAAGAGAGGGAGGGAGAAGGTTACTCAGTGAATTCTTAGTTTAGACATCTTCATTTTTCTTCGTCATTTTTAGACTCAAGACAGACTGTATGTCACTCGAAATAAAAAAAATAAAAAACAACTTACATAACGTTTTTAATTAAACTATTTCTCTCAGATCTTTATTATATTTAGAAGGAAGTCAATCACCATTGTTTCGATATGTTCTATCTGTGTGTGTTTCTCTCTTTTTTACCATCTGTCTGACCAATTATTTCTTTCATTGGAGTTTGCTTTCATTGATTGCGAGAAGAATGGCTTTATGATATGTGCGACAGTTTCTGTAAAAATTGTTGATGTTCCTATTATTGTAATAACTGTTGTTGTTGCTGTTGTTAATGTTAACGTAGTTACTGTTATTTTTGTTCTTGTTGCTATTATAATGTCGTCGTTCTTAATTTGGCAGTTTGTATGTGATACTATGAAATATATATTTACAATATTTAAATACAGGCACAGGTATAGCTGTGTGGTAACAAGTTTGCTTTCCAACTACATGATCCCTTACTCAAGTGTCTTTCAATGTACGCTTGGGCCGACCAAACCCTAGTGAGTGGATTTAGTTGACGGAAACTGAAAGAAGCCTGTCATGTGTGTGTATGTATATACATAAATGTGTGTGTGCGTTTGTGTGTGTGTGTGTACCTTTGTTAATTACCAACCATCGCTTAACAATTGGTGTTGGTTTATATACATCCCTGTGGCCTAGCAGCTCGGCTTAAGAGACCATTAGTATAACTACCAGGTTTGAGAGAAAAGTAAGTACGAGGTCGATTCGTTTGACTAAAACTATCAAAGCCGGTGCACCAGCATGGCCGCAGTCCAACGAATTGAAACAAGTAAAGGATAAAAATAAATCTAATAATTTCATGTCTACATTTTTGGTAATTGTTTATATTAATTATTTGATTTGTGGCTAATTAATGTGGCACAGTGATCAAAGAAGATAGAAGAACCGGACGAAATATCTCCGGTATTGAGTTTCAGATAGAATCTGGAATCTGCGAAATTTTTTGATGGTCTTGGCTGTCTGTGATAGTGAATCCACACGAGTACTCGAGCAGAAGGGTTAGAAGAGTCGGCAAAAGGATTCGGGCAGAAGAATACACGGTTGTACTCGGATAGAAGAATCCACAGTAGTACTTGAGCAGAAGATTCCACGGGAGAACTGAGACGGAAGAGTCCATGGGAGTAGTTGGGCGAAAGAGTCTGTCGACTCACAATACAAACACAATCATACACATAAATGCACAGACAGACACACGCATAAACACACTAACAAACATACACACACGCACACAGAATCAAGTATACACAAACACGCATACACTGTGTATGCCTATGCATGTGTGTGTTCGCTCACGTGCGTCTACGTAGGTTCCGTCTGCGCGCTTGCGCGTGCATTTGTAGACAGATGTAAGTGCGATTTAGTCACAGCATGTCCAGGACAAGTTATATTGCCCTCGTTAACCAAAATAAATAAATGTCTTTCTAATTATATCTGTCTCTTGCGTAATGAAGAATTAATCGTAACATCTGTAAAATTCTATAACATTTACATTTAGACTGCAGATTGTACGGATACACTCCCACCTGCTAATTATGTGCGCGTGTGCGGAAAGTATTCAAGTAATCACACATGTGTATAAACACATGTATATATATATATATATATATATATATATATATACGCATACACACATATATACACACACCACACATATATACATACACATATTCATACACACACACATATATATATATATACACATATATACACACACATAGACACATATCTACATACATATATACAGACACATACACATATATCTACATATGTATATATGCGCATAAATACATATATACACACGCACATGTATACATACACACACACAAATACTCTCTCACACACACACACATATATACACACACATATACACACACACATATATATAAACACACATACAGTCACGTTATGCACACAAAAATATGAACACATACATGTGTGTGCCTGCTCATAGTATTCGAGTAGTCACAAATGAGCACACACATGCCTATGACAAGCCCATAGCGTATGTACGCATGGACGCATGGACGCAGTTCGTGTATAAGTTGTATCTGTGTATTTATATGTTACACACACGCACACATATATACATAATATTTATAAAGTCCTACCTTAATCAGATCAGCGTTAATGTAAAACTACCTGACGTATTTAATTAACAAAAAGAGAACTTTACTGTAGGGGTAGAAATGGTAGGTGGAACGTAATGAAATATATGTAAACACGTCTAAAATCTTAATTGATATTTGCAAATTAATATCTTCACCATGTGATTTTTTTTTGTTTGTTTTTGACAATTCAGAAAATAAATATTAAATAAAACCATGGGTAGATTTACTTGCGAAAGACAGCTGTTCCACATACAGACAATATCTAACACTGGTTGTTAATCCGTATTATAAATAGTTTACGCTTTTCTTCCGACGTTGTTGTTTGAGCCAGGGCAGCCATAATCCAGCAATTCAAGGATCAATATATTTAAACCGTACCTGTTCGTTTTTATATTTAAAAAAATCTTCAGCTAAAATATGGAATTCTTTTGGCTACTATTCTATCTAATTGAGCTGTCACATAGCGGCTCTCTCCTCAATAACCTGTGCATGACAAGTAATCAGGGGGAGACCTCCTCATTCGTTAGAGCCTTGAGCCTCGACTTACCGCTGGCTAAGAAATCGAGTATTGGAAGGGTTGGCTGCAAAAACTATTTGAAAAAAATGCAAGTTCTCATTATGAACATACATAACTTTACTACATCTAAGTCGAAAATATTCTTCGGGGGAAGATGAACAGCACTAAAGTAAATACAATCCTTTATTTTGAAAAAGAAAAAAATGAGAAATATAACCAACATAAAAAAAAAGTGTTGAAGTTCAGAAATTGCCTATAGGCAAAATAATAATAATAATAATAATAATAATAATAATAATAATAATAATAATAATAATAATAATAATAATAATAATAATAATAATAATAATAATATGAGTGGTTTCTTTCACTACCACAGCAATGAGCCCAAAGTGCGGGATTAGGTAAGATACATGCAACAACCTTGTCTCAAACACTTGGACAATATAAAATAAGAAGTATTTAATACTGGTGGAAGTCGTTAGCCATAGTCCGGGCTAAACCGCTACATAAAGTAACAACCTGATTGATGAACAATTGGCCAGCATGAACAGGTAAATCTACAATCAGCTTAAATGGCAAAAACATATTGAGGTCTTTCATCCAGGTTGACAACGGAAAAACGGAGAATAACAAAAAGGAATACAAACGAGACATTGACTTAATGTGATTGACCCACCACATTGGCCAATTGTAAAGTCACGTGGACTGACGGATTTTATAGTATTTCAGTTTGCTGCATTTTTAAATATCAATTACATTTTCACCACAATGGATGGCAAAGTCGGCTGAGCAAAGAGAAAATGCTTGGAAGTATTTAGTTGCATGTTTCCCGGTTCCTAATTCGTGCCTCACTTGATTGATTGCCATTTAGTCACTTACCAAAACACCAACCTTTGGCCACAGATGTCCTCTCTCAACAACACCCACGGATGTATGATCCACAGATATCCTGTTTCACTTTTATCATCACACACCGACAGCTGTCTTTCTCCATCGTTGTCAATCTCTGTCCCTCGATTTGAGAAGCCATATTGTTTCTTTACAGATGTGCAACTTTGCAATTAAAAATTCAAAGGTTTGCCAGTTGGAGCGAATATTTTATAAAACCAACTAGCTTCAGATGATACTGAGTGGCTTACTAACCAAACCATACAGTACAAACGAAAATAACGTTCTTCAAAAGTAAAATTCAATAGTACTTCAGGAGCTTCAATGAAACTTCCTTCCTCTGCAAACATGATAATTCTGTTATAGGCTCAAGGCTTGAAATTTTGGGGAAGGATGCTAGTCGATTACACCGACAACAATGATCAACTGGTAATTTTTTATTGATCCCGAAAGGAAAGAAGGCAAGAGTAATCTCAGTGGAATTTGAAAACAGAACATGATGAGCCGGAATAAATGCTGCCTTACTAATAATAATAATTCTTTGTACTATAGGCACTTGGCATGAAAATTTGCGGCAGGGGGCCAGTTGATTACATCAAACCCATGATTAAATGGGAATTATTTTATCAGCCCTGAAAGGATAGAAGGCAGAGTCTACTGCAGCTTGATATGAACTCAAAAATTGCCGAAGCAAATACAAGATATTATTTCGCCCGATATTTTAATGCTTACGCAGCTTATCAATACCACCGCCTGCACCATGACCATTACGATGGCGACGATAACGATTTCTTGCGTTCTGAAGGTGAAGAACAATCGATTAATGACGACTCTGCATAGAATAGGAATCTTAAATATTGATCCCTGGGAGGATGAAAGCATGAGTACGCAGTGGCGTGATTTGAACCCAGAATATACATGAATACAATGAAAGAGGAATATCGAAAATATAGGAATTTTGATGGAGAATTAATGAAAATAAAGCGATACGACACCAGTAAATGTCAAAATAGAAAAAAAAAGGAGTTACAGCAACAGGAAGAACAACAATAAAAGTAATTTAAGAGAAATATTAATAAAAGGATGGCAGCCTTATAGAAACGATGTAAACATAAATATTTGTTCATGAAATGTTGATGGAAATATAATTTAGAAGCAATATGTTCTGAGATGTTTGTATGGTGGATAGTGTTGTGATTTTGGTGAAAGAAACTGAAAGATTTGACAAATTCCAACCAAAGTGGCATAAAAGGAAGGGAAATGTTAAATATTGACTGACAAATATATAAATCATACACGAATTACTGCAAACATTGGTCATAAACAAAACTAATGTATATTGATACAAATGTATACATAAATGTGTCTGTATGTAAGTATTTTGTGTACTTGAGATGGGAAGTGTATAAAGGTTACACATACAACCACTCTTCTCCAATTATGTTCATCAATAAAATAGTGTTTAGCTGTATATTTTTCTACTTATGACCTTGAGAGAAATATGTTATGTTACTACATCCAGTTCCTTTTCAGATAAAATCCTCCTCCTCCTCCTCATCATCATTTCTGCCCATTCTTTATATTAAGCGTTCAAATTCCGCCGAGGACAACTTTGCCTTCATATTTAAAGGGTCAATAAAATAAAGTACTAGTCTAATGCGGGGCTTGATTAACCTTCTCTCCCTGAAAACAGCTTACCTTGTGCCAAAATTTGATGCAATTATTTTCAAAGCTGCAAGATGGCTGCATCGTTACAAGTGCTAGAGAAATGCTTGCGTCGTTTTAGGTTCGTATTTCTCCCCATGTTAAAACTGCGGGATTATTTACGTTGTGGACCAATCTACATGAAATAAGACACATTAAACAATATTAACCTAAATATGTGACACTTGAAATCAAATTCGATATCACCATTTCGAAAATGTGAGCTGAGTAAATACAGTCATGAATGAAATGCCTAGAGGGTGACCCTACTTCCACCGGTCCTTTTGTGACCACCCAGTAAACTTGATAAGCCGAAAAAGTTGAAGTAATGAGCTTAAGAAGTTCACAACAACAGTAAATAATTGGGTCTATCCACTTTGCGTTGAAGCAAAAATGATTCTGAACTCAAATTCAAGAATATCTTTTGTCAAAGTACGAGAAAATGGAAATTCAAAACTATATTATTATAATTCTATAGCAACCCAGCTACAAAATTATTTGAAATCAATTTGCAGATTACGAAACGCTTCTGGCAGTTCAGCAATAAATTTGTCACGGGGAGGAAATTCTAGTAAACGATAAGCAAACATATAATAGAGGACGATAGGAAAGCTAAAATATAGCTCGTTGCCGGTACATTTTGATTTTACTTTATCGTTTCTAAACTTCATTTACATACCAAAGATAATTACCTGGAAACTAAGCGATACTTAATAAACCATATTCTTTGTATAGTCTAATTGATAATGAAAAAAAATAGTTTCTTCTACCAACAAATGGCAGAGTGGATTAAATTTTGCTATCTATACAGATAAATGAAATTTATTGACGCGTAATTTGATGCGAAGATTTTTCTGCCGTTGATAGATCGACTGAAGAAAGGAAATTATTGGGAGGTAAACTTACTTATTGATCTGAGAGTCAGAGAGTTCATATCTGGTTCATAGCCTTCGCATTCAGAGCAAGAGAAATATGACGTAAACACACACACACACACACACACACACACACACACACACACAGATATATATTGATAGAAATGGTAAGACAACAAAAGAATGAAAGAGACCTCGATATTATGTAAAGAGAGGAATTCATCTGTAAATACAATATGTAACAATTATTCGGTAGTCATAATAAAACTCCGAGATGGCGGCGTGGGTTTCCGCCCTGACATCCGAAACTCGGTGTTTTATCATAGCTACCGAATTATTGTCACATATTATATTTACAGATATATATATATATATATATAATTTCAAAAAAACAACAAAGTGAGGACGTAATGCGGATAGTGTTATTGGACGCTCAGGAAAGGAAAGAGAGAGTGTATGACGTTTCGGGCGTAGCCCTTCGTCGGAAAGATGGAAAGTTCGGAGAATGGAAGAACGGAGAAAGAGGAAAATGTGCGTGTGCGAATATATATATATATCATATTTAATTTTCATTGAAAACTTGTTCACTGTTCTCGGTTCTGTTAACGGCTAGGCGTTCAGACAAGTATACAGGCATTGATGTAGCAACATTTGAAATCTGCCTGAAGGAGACTAATAAAATTTGCGATTAGAAACGTATTTGAAAAGTCCGAAACCTAGGTACTCGATTATCCGATTCTAGGATGTCCATTTACCGAATGTTCTTCCGAGACGTAAGACGAAATTGTTTTATGCTCGCTGCCCTCACACGTTTTTGCCAGTATATACACAGTCAAGCTTTACTATAGCGTCGTAAATTTATTGACTGCTAGTTCCAGTAAACATTGGTGCTTTGTTGTACCATTATATATAAGTCTCTATAAACACTATAATTTTGTATTTGAATTAAGTGCAAAGTGACTGAGTATTTTACGTGGAAGACCCTCTCTGCACCATAGCTAATGAACGAGTTAAATCATCTACTTGACGGTTAGCTAAACACTTTTTGTCTATTCACTTAGTCACATGATTGGAGTCGGCCTCAGGTTCTGGTAAAAGGAGCATTTACCCAAGATACCAAGCAGTAAGATCGAATTCGAATCCTGTGATAGTGAAGCAAACTTTTTAGCCCGGTCGGCCATGCTAGACTTATGTCAGAAGTAGAGAGTGGCAAGAAAGTAAAGAAAAAGAAGGGAAATAACAAGGACACTACAACCAGTCCTGATCAGCCTAGCTTTCCACGCAGCCTTTGCGGTCCCCAATCGGGCTCGTTGGGCATCAGTAAGCTTGCAATAGACGTGGACATTCCCCTTCGAAAATCTTTGTTCGTGAAGCCGTTTCGTGCACCGGATAATGAATGAAGTCGACTAACGAATGCAGGGATGATATAACTATCGCCCCAGTGTCTAAAGGCATTTGCTATGTGTTTTCTATGGATTAATTTTACTTTTCAATCGGTTATATTTCTATCATTTAGGTATTAGCCATTAGTCATCCGAACCCACTTCTTTCATTTTAATTATTTCTAGCTAACCACTTGGCACAGTTATTCCTTCAAATTTTGAAAATGTTCTCGGTTTCCGTAAGTGTGCCTTTAACAACTTTGTCGGTTATGCGCAAATTTAATCCGGGTTCAGGCCCACTGCGTGGCACTTTGGGCAAGTGTCTTCTACTGTAGCCTCGGGCCGACCAAAGCCTTGTGAGTGGATTTGGTAGACGGAAAGTGAAAGACGCCCGTCGTATATATGTATATATATATATATATATATATATAT
>NC_068997.1:1883975-1888540 GCF_001194135.2 Octopus bimaculoides
TGTGTGTGTGTGTGTGTGTGTGTGTGTGTGTGTGTGTGTATGTATGTGTGTGTGTGTGTGTGTATATGTTTGTGTGTCTGTGTTTGTCCCCACAACATTGCTTGACAACTGTTGCTGGTGTGTTTACGTCCCCATAACTTACCAGTTCGGCAAAAGAGACCGATAGAATAAGTACTAGGCTTACAAAGAATAAGTCCTGGGGTCGATTTGCACGACTAAAGGCGATGCTCCAGCATGGCCACATTCAAATGACTGAAACAAGTAAAAGAGTAAAAGAATAAACTGTGCCGTTGAACCCTTTATTATCTCAGCAGTTTTCAACTTTCACCTGGAGTTCCAAATTGTTAAACTGATGTTTTATAAAGATAACCTCTATGAACCGAGGACTCTCGTGGCAACAGCCTTTCTCCTTGGTAATGTTTTATACAAATGGGAGAAAAAACATGAAAATATGTTGTTTCTTTTTCTGCATGAGAACATATGCGTGATGATATTGGAACTAAGAGGATGTAATGTCTATTTTAAGCAACAGATCAAATATCAATTAACACTTGATATATTTCAATGTTTCCTAGAATTTTAGCTTGTCCGTATCGTCACACTATTTTCGTTATTGAAGCGTTTGAACAATTGATGACTTGATACTCTGAGGCTGGCAAAAGGTCAAACTCACAATCTTAAATTCAATGTTTGTGTCTGTTCTCACCTACACTCATGAATGCTTGGTAACGGTCGAAAGAGTACGATTACAACTTGAAGTGGCTGAAATGATGTTCCTCTGAACGGTCACCGAAGTAATGCTGCTCAACAGACTTTTTAACTTGGAGATAAGACATTCTCATCGGGTTGAGTCGCTGCTTCGCTATGTTGAGAGATCACAAGCCCGGTACTACGAACATGTGATGAGAATGTCTCAAGACAGATTCACAAGACAGATTTTAAAGCCGAGTGAACGAGCAGGAGAACTAGGGTTTGACCAAGAACGAGATGGTTAGAAAGCAATGATGGCTGCTTCTTGCAAAAGAGTTCACCAGCCCATTAAAAAATATGTATACGTATGCTAGTGCTAGTATGTGTATGAGGGTGAAGGCCCGTGGCTTTGTGGTTAGGTTATTTGGCTCAAGATCGTAAGGTCGGGTGTTCGATTTCTGGCGGCTCTTTGTGTCTTTGAGAAAGATACTTTACTTCACGTTACTCCAGTCCACTCAGCTGGTAAAAATGAGTTGTACCTGTATTCTAAGGAGCCAGCCATGTCACACTATGTGCGACGCTGAATCTCCCTAAAAAATACGTTAAGGATACGCGTGTTCAGCCACTTGCATGTTAATTTTACGTTCTAGCTGTTCTGGAGCCCTCGTCGTCGTAACCGAGAGTGCTAGCTTAAAAAATGTGTATGAACGCGTGCTTAGATATATATATCTTTGTTTTAACTATGTAAATTACCTTAGGCCTAAATGATCTAATCTTTTTGTATATATCATAGTCTTATTATGAATGTAGTTAAGGTAAAACAATATTTGTGCCGACGACGCATATTAAGGCAGAAACATTTATTCAGCTGTTCTCTTTTCGTCCAAAGACAAAGATCGTAATCGTCAATCGTTTTGTTGTTATTCCTTGAGATTATCTTAGTTTTAGTCGGTTAAAATTGCCGCTTGGGTGCTTGTTTAACTTCCCTCGAAACAAAGATAATTTCAATAAATCAAGATCTTATTTTGCGTGGTATTTGATATACATTTCCTCATTTATGTTGTCTATTTCTTTGAGAAAACACATACACTTTCGCACACATATAACTCTTGACAATAATTGCATATCTATATATCTGTCATCCTCCTTCCTTGCGCGTGCACATGTCCGTGTATATCTGCGCATATAATTCCTTATTCAACCTGTTAATATATGCAAAATGTACTATGTTCAGTTGTGATGACGGTATACAACCCATTGACCTTCAGTAATATCTAAATCACCCGCAAGAAAAAAATAATTGAATTGAGATAAACAAATTTCAATCGGAATGACGTTCTTTACAAAGCCTAAACATTCGACTGACGAGATATTGCTGACCTCTACCTCTTACTAATAAACTGGTATTTTTCTCTCGTATTTCGTGGTAATGTCACGCATTCCAGTAATTTTGTTTTATGATTTGAACCCTGGGACAATTTTTACCCATAATATCGTACGTGAATTCGTAAATGACAATAAAATAAGGAAATTGTATTTTATCCAGCTTTCCCTTAAATGCCTTTATATTTCCCTCTCTTGCTACGTTTCATTCAAAACACGCCCAAACACACAAGTTTGGTTGCAAAAACTAGATAAATATTATTCAATAGATTTAAAATAGATATTTTCATTCTCAAGAAATTAATGATTTATGTACATCACTATTCGGTATCTCGCCACGTGATTCTTGAAGCAACAATAGTGTACAATACCAATACATTCACGTACACACATTTATATACTCATATACTTAAGGGATATTTTTGTTTGCGTTCTGTATAAACCAATCCTCTAAAGACACGAAATACTTGAGAAACTTCGAAGTTACTGTCACTAAAATTATGAAAATATATTACATACATCATACATTCATTTCAAGGTAGACAGAGATTTAGAAGAGGTTGTTTTCACTATGTTATGAAAAAGGAAACACAAATATAAGAACAAGAGTAAAATAAAAATTATAATAAAAATATAATATTGAGTAATGAATTGAAGATTAGATGGTATTAGATTTGTGGTAATTATGATAGAAAAATATATCTGAGACGAATGTCGATAAATATATAAACACAGGCCAATATCCATTATATGTACACATATGTGTGTGCGTATTTTTGTGTGTAATACACTTCAAATTGGATGTTATTGAAAAATAATTCCTTGCGAGTGAAGAGAAGCCAACATTATATTTGTATGGTTATTATAACCCGATTGCATCCATGGTTTTTGTTATGGAGAATATATTCCTTTATCTCTGAAGAAAGAAGGGTTGTATCTTGAGAAACGGGGCAGTTCGATAGAATGCAATGGAAGGAATAGTAAAGGAGAAATGTGAAAAACCATTGATTATCGTGTCCAGAGTGTTGTTAGTAATGGTAATGTTGTTAGGCGCAAGAAAGGTGTTTAAAAATGAATAGGATCATAGGATCAAACAGTGATGACGGTTAGGGGATGACAAAAATGGCGAGAAAAGAAGAAACAGTAGGGGTTAAATAGGTCAGCTTTATCTTCATTTTGACTGGAAATAATGGACGGCAATGGATGGTGAAAGACATCAATAGAAGCACACAAATAGGTATTGGCATACATTTCTTACGATTGGTTCCAGTGGATGAAGTCAGTCTCTATACCCACTTTCTTCCTTGCATGTGTTGTTAACATGGAAAGGGAAACCTCTAACGACACTCAAGAAGGCCCAGTTGATGCCAATAAACAGGCTAACAAGATTTACTCGAGCGATTTACTTTTTCAATCCAGGAAGTATAAGTAAAGATTTGGTAGGATTTGAAAGTGGAACGTCAGGTGACGTCATACTGCAATGTATTATGTGACAACCAATTTGTTTGCTGCTAACAAGATATGGCAATGATTTCCAAATCTTTGATGCTGTTTTCAAATTTTGGTACAAGAGCAGCAATTCTCAGGTAAGGGGAAAAGTCGATTACACCAACTCCAGTGCTCAACTAGTACTTATTCTATCGATCCCGAACAGATTAGAGACAAAGTCGACCCCGAACAGATTAGAGACAAAGTCGACCACAGCGGAATTTGAACTCAAAGCATGCCGATGGACGAAATGCCACTAAGAATTTTTCCCAGCGTGCTCACGGTTCAGCCAGATTCCCGCCTTGAAATGTTATTTCCTTAAAGTGGCTCACCACTGATTCTATTAGAGTTCATATATTTTTGGTCACCATCAAAGTACTGCTCATTTCCAAATCCTAGCCCCCACCACACACACACACACACACACACACATGTATATTTATATGTTCCAGTCATTGCACAGCGGCTATGCTTAGGCCCCGCCTTGAAAGGTTTGGTCGAAAAAATGGAACCCAGTGATTATTTTTAAAACCTACTATTTATTCTGTCGGTCGCTAACGGTGAACATTAGTCACGGGGAAGTAAACGCAACAAAACCAGTTGTCAACTGGACATGGAAGACAACTATAAAAAGCTACGCACTCATATATTTACGTATGTATATGATGGGTTTCTAATACTTTCCACCTACCGAATCCACTCATCAAGGTTTTGGCTGGCCCGGGGTAGAGTAGAAGTCACTTACCTGAAGTGTTACGCAGAAAGGCTGAACCTCGGATTATATGGTTGGGAAGCAAACTTCTTACAAGAGAACAGCACATCTATCTATCTATCTATCTATCTATCTATCTATCTATCTATCTATCTATCTATCTATCTATCTATCTATCTATACGTATGTGTATATATATATATATAAATATATATATATATATTGACAAATAAATTTACTTTTATAATCATATAACAATGCAGAGAACTAAGGAGAGAATACAGAGCTCTAC
>NC_068997.1:1890203-1900690 GCF_001194135.2 Octopus bimaculoides
TATATATATATATATATATATATGGAGAGATAGATAGATAGATACGTACGTAGGCAGATAGCTAGCTAGATCGAGAGATAGGTGGTAGGTAGGTAGGTAGGTAGGTAGAGAGAGGAGAAAGACAGAGTGAGAGAAAGAGAGAAGCAGACAGAAAGAGATAGAGATAGAGAGAGAAAGAGAAAGAAAAAAAGAAAGAAAGAAAGAAAGAAAAATCTAATTTCGATACGTACTACAGTGTCAACTCTGACCTCTTTACTCTCGGAATATCTTTAAAGCAATTTTACGATTATTTAATATGCAAGAATACGTCAATGTGATAATACCGATGTAATAAAAAGTATCTTTCAACGTTCTTTGAGCCCATCTGTACCTAGAAATATATTTACAGGAAGGAATCTGCTCAGAGTTAATGGAAAATTCAATGCCAATTTTTGAAAACTTTGTTGGTATGGAATTCCAATGTCATGGGTATATTCGTGTTCTAAAAGCATTTTAGCATAGAAAAAGAAAACAACAAAACAAAAACTAACTATGAAAATATCTTCAGAAACTTCTGTAACATTCTGAATATTAATGAAGCTGTGGTCTAATTGATTTTTTATTTTTTTTATTTTTCTATTTCAGTTCGGCTTCAGGCTATATTTAACGTTGTGGGTTTTAAAGATCATGAGGATCGATCCGCTACCATAATCGATTGCTTTCGGTAGGTGGGTTGCTCTCATATTTTATGCTAAACCGAGCAGTAAATAAGACTTACAGCCATACTGATAAATTATTATTCACCAATATGGTATGGGTAAAATTTGCAAGCCAAATTGTTTATTAAATATTATTCTGAAGTAAACAGATACTATCCCAGATACATTTGAAAGGTAATATTGACTGTTCATTGCAACTAATGGGAATTGATGTTTAGAAACAGATATTGCATAATTCATACAGTCGATCTTTATACACACGAGCACTCGCACACGTGTGTACATGCGCGCGCGAACATATATACACTCACACGCATATATATATATACGAATTGTAGGTAGTGCCATGTCAAATGATGTAAGATAATAGGTACGTACAATTAGTATTCAGGTCGAATTTATACCGCCTTAACTCCAAATATAATTTCAGGGCTGTGATAATTGCCTAAAGGAATATTCGCTGTAGTCATTGCATTGACTATAAGGATAATCTACACACCTTTTTTCCTATGACCTCCATGCTAATTATCTGTGATAATTTTTTTTTTTTTACATAAACTGTTTTGTCGATAATGTAGGGATGGGGGAAAGAAAGTAATTCTTTAAATTTTTTTAAGGATAATCTGTGAACTGAAGTTAAATAAAAACTCATACAAATCAGGAATAGTTGTTGTCATAACTTCGGATTATTAATGTGGCGATCCATGTTGGCGACCATGTTGGCGATCCATGTTGGCGATCCATGTTGGCGATTTGAAACTATTTCTCACAGGTTAACTGACTATTTCTCTGTTAACCATATTTGATTATTGTAGTAATGACAACGAGCTCTCACCTTCTCATAAACTTGTGCCAGTGTGTGTGTGTTGAGAAAAAGAGAGAGGGGAGAAGGAAAGAGAAAGAGAGAGAAAGAAATAGAGAGAGAAAGAAAGAGAGAGAGAAAGAAAGAGAGAGAGAGAAAGAAAGAGAGAGAGAAAGAAAGAGAGAAAGAAGTGGGAGAGATGCGTGCGTGTGCATTATATAGACGAGTATTTATATACGCACGTATGTGTATGTGTGTACATGTAGTCTAATGTAAGTGCTGATGTACATGCACAGATTCTGTTGTGTATGTGTATGCACATGCTTCCATGTTTTCTTTGATGTATTGAAAATTAAGAAGCATATAAAACATAGCTACACAAGACAATACTCACACAGATACACACATATGCAAAACATATGTAAAAGAATGATCGTTATCCGAATTCCAATGATGTAGCTTCTTTTTATTTATTATTTGATAGACAATATCTCCCACTTTTAGGAATAATTCTAACAAATAAAGTGAAGGCTTACAAATGTCATTTAATTTCTACCCGTCGATCTCTCATTCTTCTTGCTCATATATATATATATATGTGTGTGTGTGTGTGTGTGTGTGTGCGTGTGTGTGTGTACAGGTGTGTTTTTGTGTGTTTTTGTGTGTTTGATGTGTGTGTGTAGCAACACATATATAAGCAATAGCAAACAATAGAGCTAGTTTCTTCACACACAGAAACTTCAATACAATGAAATCACAATAAAACGCATGAATCGACAAATAAGACTTCAGGTTAATAAGAAATATGACGAATAATAATAGTCTTAAATTTTAGCCCAAACCCGGTTATTTATTTATTTATTTATTTATTTATTATTTATTTATTTATTTGAGTGATAGTTGGACAGTCGATTAAATTGACCCCTGTACTCTACTAATATTTATTGACTCTGAAAGGAAATTCAAATTCGACCTCGGTGCAATTTGAACTCAGAACATAAAGAGCCGAAAGAAATACTGCTGAGAGCGTTTTGTCTCATGCAATAACTATTCACCCATTTCGTTGCCTTAATAATAATAATCCAATTCCCAATGCTATGACTATACACTTATACACCTATATGTTTCTATACACCTATATAGTCATAACTGCAGAAATAACAGTCCTAAATTATGTATAGTTACAAAAGATGAAGGCCACCATCACGGAATAGGCAGTTGCTAAAATTAAATTTAAGTTTAGAATAGAGACTTGAGGTAGCGAAGCAAATAAAATAACTTAGATGGCAGTAGATAATCGTTTTAGAAAAAAAATTAACAAAGACGGGTACCATATGTTAATTAAATAGTTGAGAACCAATTATCAGTCACAACTACAAACACGCGAATGTTTAATGTGTGTGCTTGAGAGTGAAAAATGGATACGACTTCAATAGTAGACTAACGAAGTAAAACGTATAACATTCTCTCAAACTATTTTACAGAAGAGTAGCTGATTTGAACAAAAAAAAAAATCATTTCAAATCATTATGTCCCTAATTTGAGACTGCCTTCTTGAACTGGGTAAGTTCAGGTATGGACAACATTGAATTCCGTTATTTGATATACTGTACTTCCGCAATATGCGCAACTTCAACATCTTTTTAAATATTCCATATAAATGTTTGGATTGATTCTTTATTGTAGGACAATAAACATTGTAGCTTATTTCACACTCGACAAGGCATTTAACTCGGTGGACAGGGATGTGCTTTGGAGGATTCTGAAGCTGTGAGGTGTACCTCCTCAACTAGTTTGACTTATGATGGTCTTGTACACCCGAACAGTCAATGCAGTGCGGATTTGAGGCTCAACTTTTAATTTTTCCCAGTTAGATCTGGGATCCGTCAGAGTGCTGTTTGGTTCCCTTTCTGTTCAATGTCTGCAGGGATTAGGTACATGATCAAATGATGGCTCAATCGATTTATGATGCATTCATTAGGGAAACGAAGATTGCAGACCTAGATTTTAATGATGACGCAGTCGTTCTTGCTGATTCAGGATATCTTGAGCACTCACTTTTCAGTGAGTGAGGAAGCGGACTACTTGGATTGAGAGTCTCTTGGACAAAAACCCAGTCCTTCGCTGACTTTTTGCAGACCTCCACCTCTTGTGTCTTTGATGCGAGTAAGAATGCCGATGATGTTGACCGCTTCACTTGTCTCGGCAGTGAGATTCAGATCCGCATTAACTGCGTGTCTGAAATCCTAAAAATACTTGGACTAGCTGGTGCGGTTGTGGACACACTGGACGAGGGTGATTGGTGCTGTCGTTATCTGCGCAGTAGGATAAAGGAATCTTTAGGTCTCTGATCCTACTCTATATTTATGAGACTTGGACACTATCCGGAGCCCTTTGCAGCTGCCTGAACTCCTTTGGCGCCAGGGCGGTGTGCAGCATTATGGGTTATCGGTTATCATTGGTCGGATATCATATTCAATCAACGTCTCTGCTAAGAAATTATGACACGACCAGTTACTTACATGATTCGGGGGCGCCAGTGTAAACTGTTTGGCCACGTTACTCGGTTTTCTAAGTCAGACAACACTTACTGCGTTCTCGTCACTGAGGATCTGGCTGGATAGCCAGTTTGCGTTGTTCGACCTCCCAGTCATAGTAGATGAGAAGATATCTAACAGAGACGGGCACTGACTGGGACTCTGCTCGATGGATCGCCCAGGAGGACCCTGGTATATAAAAACACGTGGTGAATATATCGACAAATGCAAAGCGCTGCAACGGCACATTCCCCGCACCTAACCTGAATCATCGCCAAGATAAATCCCTAAACTGCTAAAGCAAATTTCTGTCTTATTACTGTCGCTAGTTCATAAACAACTCTCTAAACTATTATCCAACAGAATACTTGAACAGCTAACATAAAAAACAATCTGTGTATGTATTTTTTGTATATGTATGGAATACAACTGTATTAGAAACGTTTAGGTAAAACTTTGATTTAGCTAGCTATCGCTGGACAATTGTGCTCGTTACTAAACTATTTTGTACTCTTCATTGTCATATACACATGCGTTATATACACACAAACTATGCATGCAGACACAGACACTAAACATACATGCTAAATATACTGCACGCGGGTGTACGTGCGCATTGAACAATTACTCGCATGCAAATATAAGCTGGTATCTTGTGTCAAGACGTCTCTGTTTCAGGAGTCTGTGTAGTCGCAAGCAGACAAAGACACCCTTCTAGCTCTGCCACTCTTCATACAGTGGAACATCAAGGATGTTTCAACTGGAAGGAGAGCGAGTGCTGCACTAGTATTGATTATGGTATAATCCAATTTTTGGACTCCAAATATCGTCCAAGATTGGTAAGCAATTCACTGCAGCATTAAATAGATGCCTAAAACGCATAAATACTACCGTTTATTCAACAAGCACACAGTGAAAATATCGTATGCAACTTCTTACAACATGGAGTACTACATACACAAATACCAGAACCAGAAATTGAACACACAAACAAGGTCTGTTGGTAGAGAACAAACAAATCAAAACTACACAGAATTTAACACCAATAACCAAAATAAACAACAGATAGACAGCAAAATCTCAGATAGCGTAAAAGACGGTGACAATATAGTTGAAAAATATCCAAAAAGATCGAACAAAACAGATTACCGATTAATCAAAGCTTCGGATACTAGAAATCAAACGGGACATCATGAAAATAGAATCAAAATGCTGCCAGATAAACATGAAAATAATAAGAATACAATTAACTGCACATACTGTAGAAAATCTGTATGTCTGCTCCTGAACTAATGTGCTCAGAAAAACATAGTATATAAATGCATAATCTACACATCTCAACATAATTACGTGTACATAGGTGCCACTGAAAACCAATTCAAAATCTATTATCGAAACCACATCTCGTCATTCCGAAAAATAAATAGACAGCACACGACCTCGCTGGCAGACCTCATATGAGGACTGAAAGAATTAAAAATTAAATACCAAATAGAATGGTCAAAAGAGAAAAAAATGCACATCCATGAACTTCACTATCCGGCAAATGTGACTTTTGCCTTGAGGAAGCACTGAGTATTCTGCTGAGTAATGAAAATCTAGTGAATAAACATGATGAGAAAATTCCAAAATGTAACCACCGTGCCAAATATGCATTTCTCAGAAGGAACAGGGTATAAATTATAACTATTATTATTCTATCTCGCTAAATGCATTTCTTACCGCCTTCACGTATGTATAGGAGTGTGTATGTATGATGGAACGTTCAGCGATATAACTATGTTGATATAACAATGTATATCGAAATAAGTAGATAAATGTATAAGCGTCTATGTATAGATGTGAATGTGTTTATTGATATGTAGGTGAGTATATGTATGCGTGTGTGCATCTGAATATATGTACATATATTTCATATATACGCATGTATGTGTGTACGTGTCTGCGTGTGAGTGTATGTGTGTATGTGTGTATGTGTAATGGTACAGATTGGCATGTGCAGAATAACATGTTGAAACTGAATATATAAACAGACAACATACACATTGCAGCTCATGTCGAACGTGATGACACACTCATACTGGGCGAATTGAAACCGTCAGCGTTTGAAAGAAGAGGCCATGGATGTTGCAGCATGGAAATCTAAATTTTGGTTACGGAGACAGCAACTGAGTATCGCCTGAGGAGATACATATAAACCTTCTTATACAGGTAAATCGTTAAATAATTTAATTTTAACTTTAAATCCTGTATATACGAGGATCTGTATGTATCGAAACATTTGTAGCGATTAAAAAGCTGCCTAACCGTACTTACTCTTCCTTTTGACTTTTGACTTTTTTTCTTTTTACATATACATACATATATGTCTGTATGAGTTAGAGGTTAATAAACCATCTAAGGGATTATTAGATATCCAATATTATACTGGATGTATACCTACGTATTTTTAACCAAGTGCTTACTATTGCATGGTAATATTGCAATTGATAACTAGGTATGGGTGGGGGTAAATTGGAAATTTATCCAGGATTTATAAGGCAAATAAGAAAATGCAGAGGATATAAAATTGACAAACATCAGCCAGTAAGCATTCCATTATATCTATTTATTAAATGATAACAGATATGTGTTTAAGTGGTACAAGTAAACGAATGAGATCAGCCAATTAAAACGTAAACAGATATATATAGAAAGATGAACGGCTAATAATAGATGAGTGTACAGATACAAATCACTTACGGCCGTTTCTACCATGAGGCCTCAGAATCTTCCAAGTCATCCTCATCACGTCAGTGATATACAGGGATGAACAAACACTGGACAGAGATTGGGTAATGCTTGAGCCTCAAGGCTTCTTCAGAGGGTACAAATGTTAGGAAACTAACATTTGGGAAATTCATTTAGGATAATAGAGTAGGGTAAATAAGGTATGATAGAGTAAAATAGGTAAAAGTAAAAATAAAAAATAATGTAATGTAATGTAATAGGCATGGTAAGGAAAAGTAAGAACTTCATTTTAAGGTGTTATTACAACCCATGGTATTCCATCCTGTAGTAAGTAAGTAAAGTCACTTTCAGGAGATATATCCCTAGGCTGCGGTTTACAGCGTGTTTCCATTATACTGAGGGAAATAGTGAAGGTTGTATATTATGTGATGGATTTAATGGTGTGGTCCATTTTACAGGGATTAGAGGCTAAACGCTATAGCGATATTAAAGGTGTTGGCCGAAATAATTTAAATTGAACATGTTAGGGGGAAAATAATACATAAATACATTAATGAAAGAAAAATGGTAAGACCTTAGTGCGATTTTAACATTTGTTACCTATTGGCTGAAAACTCATCCCAGTACCTTTATGCGTAGTAGGGTAAGGTCAAGGTCAATTCTACAACCTAATTGGTCAGCTGACATTTAAAAACAATGGCTACTCCTTACGGTCTTTCGCGACATTTTACTAATGTTGTACGATTTCATTGTTTCTTGGTCGTGTCCATTAGTGAATGAACCCTTCTGCCCAAGCTACATTATAGGTTAGCGTATTCTCGAGGGTCGCATAGTGTTACAGCTTCCATTAAGGGTGATTATTTTACAAAGATTTAGATTCTCCTTGTTTGTTTTTTGCCAGTATTTTTCCTGGTTTTAAATACTTCTCTCATTCGTAAACTTGTTTCGAAAAAACGTCGTAAGCCGACGTATGTCATGACTACAATTAAGATAAGAAATCGTATAATGCACCTGCAAAATCAGTTGATATAATACTATTGTGATTGGTTCCTTCCCAGGAACTTGTAAATTTTTTAATAAGACAGTAAATGCGGCTTGACACTTACGCACTGCCCCAGACAGGAATGGAATTGCAACTTAAATATTAATGAACTTTTGTTTATTCAACTGGAAGCGTTTTCATAACGTTTCTCCTCAATATAAAAGTACACGAAATACATAACATCTGAGTAAAAATCAACATCTTTCTTCAATAGTCAAAGCCCGTTGCATTATCAACATTATCCCCACTATCAGTAATATTCTTTCTACTCTAGGCACAAGGTCTGCAATATTTGGGGAGGCGGGGTGCAGTCGATTAGATCGACCCCAGTACGCAATTGGTATTTAATTTATCGACCCTAAATGATGAAAGGCAAAGTCGAATTTGAACTCAGAACGCAAAGACAGACGAAATACCGCCAATAAATTTTTGGAAAGAATGAATAAACTGTTAAGACATTTAGTAAAACATGGGCATAGATCTGGTAAATTGGTTAGAACTTTTAATCGCTGTTTAGGTGGGAAACTTGAAATTCTAAATAACTATGGGGGTAATATCTATTCATCAACTTAGCATATATTTGTAAGGATTTGGAAAGTTTACGATTCGAGTTATTTGCTTACTACGTCACCAATATTGAGACAATTGTGGAGGTAGTAATTACGCGCTACGTTATTAATATTTAGTTGGCCTTTTAAATTCTTGCAGATGGCGCTGCGGGTCTGATTAAACATGTATTTGTACTTGTAGTTTTATTATCTTTTAAACAGTTTTAATTAGCTTTAAACATAGGATGGTTTATAATAATAGTTAATTATAAGTAATTTTTTTAGCTCCTATTTAATGAAATTTAATGTTTATATTAGTTAGAGTAATTTAATATTACAGCTTGTTGTGGTGATATTTTAATGAGTATGTAATGTTTTATTTTTAACTTTTGAAAGATGAAAATGTATTTCACTCATAAAAATATTGGTTAAAGTAATTTCAATCGTGTTTGTTTTGTTTTGGAGAGATTTATATTAAGCTTTAACTTTCTTTATAGTAGTATCTATGGAAGACTGGTAGGATTATTATTTGTATGGACATAAGATTGGTCCCAATTTAGTATATAATTTAGTTATTGCAGTTTACTATTAATACCGATACAATGTACAATGGTTTATATGTTACTTTGTTGTAGTTTTATTAAAGTTAGTGTTTAATCCTGCCTATATATTGATTGATTGAAATAATGTGGTTATTAAGATTTTACTTTTATATCATAATACGGAAGACAGTAGGGATTATAATTTTTGTATGACTTAATAAATGTGTCGCTGATTAGTTACGTATTCGGGAGTAGTTGTAATTTACTTATTGAATTTATTTATCGATAAGGTTGAACATAGGGTAAATGTGTTTCAAAGTTGTGGTTTTTTTTTGGTTTGTTTGTTCCCACTTATTTTAGTGTTGTTGACACCGCTGGATTGAATGGTACTGCCCAGGTGTCGAAACCATCAGGATATCCGTGGGGCAGCTGATGATGGAGGTATGTTGGATTGTTGGTATGGCTGTGGAATAGTATTATAGCACATACTTTTGATATATATATATAATAGCAATGCATCCCGGTGATGCCCAGATGTTATGACATACAGCTACATTGTATTAGTTATTCCTTTCTTATGGGTAGAACTAGCACAGGTAATATATAGTGGACTGGATTACTGGCATAATGGAAGTTATTGTTTCTGTAAAAAGTGAAACGGGGGAGGGTACAATTTGCATAGGTTTTCATGAAAGTGCTTTCTGTTCTGAAGAAGGACCACAAACTATGTATTGTTTCATCGTAGAAAAAATGGGTTAATACAATTTTGCCCAGAGATCACGCTTTCAAAATTTTGGTTTCTCCTCGTCCCCACCGCTATTTCTTAATTTGTAACTTTTCTACAACTTTTTTTTAATCCTTGTAGAAAAATCCAGAGATTACGAATCAGGAAAATATATATAGATTTTAAGTTTAATTTTTGTTAAAGAAATACGTAATGCCTCTTCCTCTATCTCGCACACCTGCCAGCTTGCAAAAAGCTAAAATCACCCAATGTTTCACTTTCGTCTAATGTTTTACGCATGAAACATTGTACTGAAATAGCAGACATAAAACTACATGTAGAGGTGAGCGTGTGGAGCGTGGAGTCACTTCTTAATTACCCTTACTCCCAGATCCGTTCTGACCTGAAATGGATCTGTTATGGCCAAATCTATGGGTTAACTACATTTTCAATAAGTGGAAGAGGTTCCCGTGATTTTTTGACGAAGTCATGATGAAACTAGTTCTTCTAGGAGGGAGATACTCTAATAAAAAGCTTGAATTTAAAATTGGAGCAGTCATCTTGTGACGACCGAGTGTTGTATATGCTTTTGCCACTTAAATCCAGTGACGTAAAGATATTTCACTATCATTTCATTTCTTGATCCGTTTTATATTTTATTAAGTCCTATGACGATGGATGCGTGGGGACATGTGCAGTAAATCAGAACACTTAGGCTGAATACCAAACAGCTATCATCTGACAAACGGAAGTACTCGTCATCACGATCATCATCTATACATGCATACATGCATAGGTGCATACACACATATATACATACATACATACATATCTGTGTATCTGTATGGATATATAAGTATATAT
>NC_068997.1:1901254-1903074 GCF_001194135.2 Octopus bimaculoides
GTGTGTGTGTGTGTGTGTTTGTGTGTGTATGTGTGTGTGTGTGTGTGTATGTGCATGTGCACACGCGCTTGTGTGGAGTCCTGGGCAACATTTTTGAACTGCGTCCGGGAGTGGAGCCTTATATCGGGAGTTTCAAGAAACACCTCGTAATCAATCTTGTTACCTGTTCTTCTCTGATCCTGAGTAGCAGCAGATGTCAAGGACCTAGCTATGCGCATTAGGGCTCGCCTAACTATGCATGCGAAGACTGACTGGGATTTTGCGAAATCTGGTTCATTAGTGTGGGGCGGCTGCAGCAATACATTGCAAGGTGCAGATAGCAAGACAATGTAACTAAGATATCTTGGTCATCCACTCCATCCGTCTCTATCACAAATTGTCTTCATCTGGTCTTGCCTTGGTTTCTCCACAGACTGAAGACGGTCATAGACATAAATGTGATGCTGACGTTGCACGACTCTTCGGAAGTTTAAACCAATTCAACGCGCAATTCATCCTTAGGGATGGCTCGATGGTCATCGTCGCTCAGACGAACAAAGAAGATGATGTTCATGCTTCTCTCTGTCTCTGTCTGTCTGTCTGTCTGTCTGTCTGTCTGTCTGTCTGTCTGTCTGTCTGTCTGTCTCTCTTTGTATATGCGCGTGGTGAGTATGCAACTTCTGTATAGCTGGTTATAATAGAAAATATCCAGCTTTGTAGAATTTGAACCTAACATTGGCGGATGAAACAAGCAAACAAAGAAAGCATTATCTATGTAATCCCAGGCGATAATCCGCGAAATTACTAAATGAATGAAGTCAAAATTATGTTTTTCTTCTCATTGTTTCTGCACATAGCAACTCACAACACACACATATACACAATTAACCAATATCTACATATGCGTAAACATAAGTACATATGATTCAAATCGCGCACACATGCACACACAATATTGCGCGCGCACAAACGCACACACGCACACACACACACATACACACACGCATATACATATATATATAATATATAAAACAGATATACATACATATGCACAATAATTTTACCTGTACAGACTACTAAACGAACAAACGTGCAGGCCCACGCAAACACACACACATACACACACAGACGCAAACAGACACACACAGACGCACACTCACACACACACATATATACACATACGCACATAAATAACCAACACTGATTAACAAACAAACATTCGTACAGACCAGCACACAAAAACACACACTCACACACACACAGATCAGTGAATAGAGATACGTGCAGATCTAAACTTAAACACACTTGTAGACGCACACATATACACGCACAGAGACACATGCATTCTCTCGCGCACACACATACGCATACAATCTTCATACGAACATTATTAAACAAACATACATAGAAATCCACACATGCACACATTGCACTCAGCTTCTACTATCCTAAACTACGTCATCACACAATCCAACCCAACACCCAACTACAATCTGACTTCTTTGCCTCTCAACTTCCTCTTACTTTGCATGCGTTTTTTGCCATATTTCTTTGAGACAGTCTTCAGGTAATAGCAGATTCCTTTAAGACATTATCTTTCATGGAATTTGGTTATTTTATCAATTTTTCATTTCATCTTCGGCCTTCAACATTGCAGTAACTTTATGGTATACGTACTTTTATAGTTATCCGAATTCTTATCATCGTACTCGCGTACAGATTTAACTTCTTCTGCCCAAACAGATATTTTTGTCAAATTATATATAAACAGATATACATATATATATATATACATATACATACATATATACTTATATATATATATATATATATATATATAT
>NC_068997.1:1904166-1907325 GCF_001194135.2 Octopus bimaculoides
ATATATATATATATATATATATATATATATATGTATGTGTGTGTGTGTGTGTGTGTGTGTGTGTGTGTGTGTTTTCATACGCGATGTTTCAGGCAAATATGCAAAGTTGAGTGAGATGATAGAGTGAAGAATAGCGCTATCCTGCAAATGCGTGGATTATCCGGTACAGAGGATGTCTTGATGAAGTATCAGATGCGATGGTGTGGACACGTGCTTTGCATAAATTGTGGTCGACTGACAAATCCATTTTCTGTTAAATTCTGTTTGCGATTCTGGTTTTGTTCTTTTGTTTTGTCCTTTTCTAATCAATTCTGGTTTCATTGCTACATTTCAATAATATTGATTTCAAAATTTGATACAAGGCCAGCAATTTTGGAGAATGGCATAAGTTGATTACATCAGCCCCAGTGCTCAACTGGTGCTTATTCTATCAAGCCTAAAAGGATGAGAGGTAAAGTCGACCTCGGTGTCATTTGAACTCAACACATACAGACGGACAAAATGCTGCTAAACATTTCGCCTGGAGCGCTAATGATTCTACCAGTTAGCCGCTTTACAACATTTCAATAATCCTTTCTCCTATAGGCACAAGGCCTGAAATTTCGGGGGAGGGGACCAGTCGATTACATCAAACCCAATCTTTCACTGGCACTTAATTGATCGACCCCGAAAGGATGAAAGGCAAAGTCGACCCCGGCGGCATTTGAACTCAGAACGTAAAGACAGACGAAATATACATTTTAATAATATTCACAATAAATTATAACGAACCAACGTATATGATTTTTTTTTCTTTTACTTGTTTCTGTCAATTGATTGTGGCCATGCTGGAGTACTACCTTTTATTCGAAGAAATCAACCCCTCGACTTATTCTTTTGTAAGCCTGGTGCTTATGCTATCGGTCTCATCTGCCGAACCGCTATGTTACAAGGGCTTAAACACACCAACATCGGTTGTTAAGCGATGTGGGATGGGATAAACACACACGAACTCAGACATAAATATATACATATATATATACGACGGGCTTCTTTCAGTTTCCGCCTACCAAATCCACTCACAAGGTTGTTGGCCGGGCCGAGACTATAGCAGAAGACACTTGTCCAAGGAGCCATGCAGCGGGACTGAACCCGGAACCATGTGGTTGGGAAGCAAGCTTCTTATCAAACAACCCCGCCTGCGCCTTATATATAATATCTTATATATAATCCCCAAAATTTGGGTTTTGATGAAGAAACAAATATGGTGAACATTTTTTTAAATTTTTGACAATGTAAAATAACAATTCTTTTTTTATATAAATCACAAAACATTATCACATAGCTGATTCCTTCGGCGCCTAACATATTTGGCTTCTAAAATAATATTTTAAATAGAAAATGTCACTAAGACACAGATAAAGTCAGACTTAGCTTGCGGTACTGAATTTTTTTACTTTGATAAGCTGCACAAAAATGTTGGTAACCATGTTAGCAGTGACTTCTTAAACATTTCGGCCAATAGGTTTCGACAAGCAACGAGACAGGATCAATGAATAAAAGTTGCAATAAAGCAGAGGGAAAAAAAAGCAAAAAGCAAAGGAAGATTTTTCATCTTGTTTAAACTTTAGAGAAAAACATGTCTTGACTGGCAACTGACTACATATTAACAGGCCATTCACTCTTCAGATGTTTATGACTCGCTAATAATCAATTTGCCGATTAATGTACTGTTTATAAACCCCGATTTATAATCACTTGTACATGCATAAAGATCCTCCAGTATACTCTTAATAACATTAGCATCGTAGGACACCATGTTACCAGAATCGGTGTTAGTTCAGAGTAGCATTCCTCACTGAATGCTGCATACTGCACGATAGCCACAGTAACGACAAAGCACCTTGTATAGTCGAGACACGACTGCTACTGATATTGTTGTGCTTTTTAGTAGAATGCGTCTGTACAAGACGCTATCTCGGGATAAATTCCGCAGTATTGTGACTTTCTTTCAACATGTCTGCGTTGAGTGAGATATGCAGTACACACAGACACAGACACACACACACACACACACACACACACACACACACACACACACACACACACACACACACACACACACACATACACACACACACATATATATATATATATATAACTTCCAGGTTTCGAGAGAACCAGGTATTTAAATAGTGAAGGCACTAAGGTAAGGTTGGTGATAGCGCTATCGTATACAAACATACGTCCCTCCAGTAATGCATACATTGACTGAACACAACGTGTCATCAAAGTCTTACATGGGCACACTCACTGCACTTGTTGTACCAACGTCTGTAGACTCCAGATCCAAACGTATTGAAGGTTCCGAGTTAGGTGAAGAATAAATGGCATTACAACCCACCCACCCCACACATATATATACTTCGTTTTTGTATCTGGTTTGCAAGATTCTTTATGTGAATTCGTGTGTTGAAGCAAATTTTGCTGTGTCTAGGGAGAGTCATATTGTCTTAATGCCTTATTATTTAACACATTCACCGGTTCGAGTTCCACTCATTTACTGTTTATATTTTTTCTTTCAAAATTTTCGTTGATTTTACAATCTTATCAATGCATGTTGACTCAGTCCGCTATCGGAGCTGCATTCTTTTTTTCTGTTTTTTTTTCTGTTTTTTGTCTGTTTTAACTGTTTTGTCTGTTTTTATTCTTCTGATGCTGGTGTGTTTACGTCCCCGTAACTTAGCGGTTCGGCAAAATAGACCGATAGAATAAGTACTAGGCTTCCAAAGAATAAGTCCTGGGGTCGATTAGCTCGACTAAAAGGCGGTGCACCAACATGGCCACAGTCAAATGACGGAAACAAGTAAAAGAGTAAAAGAGTAATGAATCTTCTACATCCGACTTCGATTGGTTAAAGTTAACTACTCATCTTTTGACAAAATTCGTTAATAATCAGTGAAGATGTCCTCTTATCTCATCTTAGACCCGTTCGTAAATATTCTTGCTAAATATTTTGCAGTTTATGTTATTATAACTGTTCCTGCCTTGTTATAGTTCAGTTGTTATCAGACACGGTTCTACATAAACTGATAGTGCTGAAATATAATTCTTTGCGCGGTATATAAATGTATGAATGTATGTGCGTGTATATATATATATATATATATATATATATAT
>NC_068997.1:1907335-1908062 GCF_001194135.2 Octopus bimaculoides
TGTATATATATATATATATATATATATATATAGGTATGCGTGTGTGTATGCGTGTTTGTGTATGTGTACGAGTGTGTGCGTGTAGGTGTATGATTGTGTGTGTGCGTCTGTGTGTTAATTCTTTGGCTAGGCTGTGATTTTAGGATATTAATCATTTTACGAAGAGCAATACGAGACCTTCTCACAGTTTCTCTGCGGACATACAAGAAAACATATTCTCTATTAATAGTTGGCATACAATGTAAATTTTACATCGCACTGTATAAATAATGTATATTATATTCATACCTATGTATGTATGTCTGTATGTATGTCTGTATGTATGTCTGTCTGTATGTAAGTATTTACGTATGCATGTATATATGTATGTAAACATGTATGTATGTATGTATGTATGTATCTATCTATCTCTTTATCTCTCTCTCTCTCTCTCTCTATATATATATATATATATATATATATATATAAATGCACACACGCACACAAACACGCACACGCACACAAACACACACACACATACATATGAGTATATTTAGACATATATGAATGTTTACATAGGCATAGACAAAGTCACATTTATATACATATAGACATACATATAACTACATTTACATATATCTGGGTACATCGATACATAGACATATGTATGTGAATATATGTCAGCGCGTGTCTGTATATATATATATATATATATATCTATATACATATATATATATATATACATATA
>NC_068997.1:1910683-1914650 GCF_001194135.2 Octopus bimaculoides
AGTGGTTTTACATGCAGTAGTTTTTTGGGGATAGTTAAGGAAGGTACGCAGTTGCTAACGAAACGCCAGATATATACAGTTGTTCATTCATTTTTCTGTCCACTAGCTTACTCTGTGTGTGTATCTGTGTAACATATAGAGTTAGCAGTAATATAGAAAACATCTGTAGATATGTTCTATACTACATTATATCATAAAAGACATAGTGCATTTACTTTTGCACACACACATAAACAACACGAATACACGCACGCTCTCGAAAGCAACACATACATTCAGTTTCCACATACAAATACGTGTATGCGGTAAACAACACACCATACACACATAATGCATATATACCACAGAACAACATTAATAACCTATTAGCGTATATCATATCGAAAAAACTAAACGTATGCATAATTCCAAAACAAACAGCTCACGCATAGAATTAAGTCCTACGTACAGACTCACACACCATAAAACCTCTTGACTTATCTTCCCTTAACTTATCTTCACAATTTCCTTTCACATTCGTTGGTGCTTAATTGATCCACTTCGTGGATTTTGTTCCGTCATTTCTTTCCATTGTTCTTCTACTCTCTCGTTTTGTCTTGAACTTATTTCATTTCTGATATTCCACATATGTCTCAAAAGTTAAAACCCTTTCTATTTCCCTAAGCCTAAACTTAATAATGCATTGCATTTAGTGACCTTATATGGTTATTTCCTGTTATCACTTCCACAGATCAAACATCAATACTGACCTCCGCTCCTGCTAATTCTTTTTATGGAAATGCTGATATTGGTGTTCCTAAGCTGACTCATTCGTTTCCAATTACAAAATAAATGAAGGATATATTGAATATTGTCGTCCTAGGCACGTTGCGTTTGCCAAATAAAAAACGAAAACAAACAAACAAAGAAAAAACAACCCTGATGGCCACAGCAACATTGAATAAGAAAATAGAATCCGTTTTCGGAGAGATTTTTTCGAAGTCTGCGAACCACAATATGCTGTTTAGAGATTTATATTTCTTATCTTTCAAATATGGATTTTCTATACACTAATGATTGCCTATATACAGCTAACTGTCTATATACAGATGATAGTTTCTGGAAGCAATGACACATTAAATTAAATAGCAACCGAGATTCGGCAAACCGATTATTTCTCTCTCGTAACGACCTCACCAGACTGTACCATACAGTCACTGTAGATTAAACATTGACAATTGGATCGTTGTCGTTACTACACCACATATTTTGACTGGTAGTAGGCATATTTGAAACATTTAACAGAGAAAACAACAAAACATTATTTTTTTCAGGTAATGTAATATATATTTTACACTTCATGGCATAAATTCCTCATTGTATCATGACTACTGCTATTCAATTTTCAATAGCAAATTAGATTTGCAAGATGATGATTCGCTAACCGTCGATTGATTCTTTGACCATAATTTTGACACGATTGTTTCCCTATCGGTTTCAATTCAATTTATGAAATTTTGCTTTCATATCCAGTCAGCGATCATGAACTGAGTCCTTGGAGTCGTTATATCCTCATGTCATCATGTCCAACACAGACTGGACTGTGTGAGTACGTTTTCTGCTGAGACCTACGCAGTGCGTCGTCCAAATCTCTTTTGAGATACCATTTGTGAAAGTTAAGGTCTATAATCAACATTTCTTGGTGAGAATACATGTCCAGTCAGAAGGATTTACAGCGTGAAAATCTGCCTAGTGTTGAGTCTTTCTTGGTAGAATAGCAGCAATGCTAGGCGGGACACGTGATCAGTAAGGCGGATGCAAGTAACACCAAAGCTGAGCTCTACAATGAGCCGAGATGCGGAAGCCGTTGAAGAGGGCGACTGAAACTTTGGTATTAGGATGTCATCAAAGTACATCTCATTGATATGGATAGCCAGGTTACGATTGCGTGAGAAAAGACTGCAAACACTTGCGGATGACTATAGTGTGAATGTTGTAGCGTCAATAGAGAAAAAGATGCAAATAAATGATGAAAAATAAAAATTAGGAAAAATAAATGGAAAAAGAGAGGAAAAGCTAAAGCAATTTCTGCTACGGCGAGTCTGAAAACAATATACTACAATATCTGGGATCAAGTTCTTGCCCATATCTTTGGATAAAATTCCCACGCGACATCGAAGCGGCATTGAAGTCTTTTAATTATATTTAAGAAAACCCCTCTTCTACTGCCATGATCAAATTTGATTTCGTTTAAAAGAGGAGAAGATAAATATAGAAACTATTTGTGTTGGCTACATCAACGGGATATTTTAACAGCATCAGTGAGGCAAAGCTATCTGACAGTGAACTGCTGCTGCATAGAGAAGAAGAAAATATATTTTGTCGGTGATTTACACCATGGAGATGTACAGCTTCACAAAACGCTACATACACAGACATCCACCAAAGGATATGTTAACTCGATTATAACTCGGTCACACCTGCAATATTTTCTTTAGTTATAAAACCTGGTCTAGACAGTTCTTTAGATTAAAAGATTGTGACTTTTGCAAAATCGAATTACTTTAAACATGACATCAATTCATTATTTCGGATGTCGATATGAATAGGAGTAAATTACTGGAAAATCTTTAGATATATTTGTTTATTTTTAACAATTTTACTGTATATTTATTTACTAATCTAACATATTTTTTCTCTGCTTTTAATCTACTCCACGTGAAATTGTTAAATAGATGTAATAACTGAGAAATTAGTTCCCACTAGTTTATAGAATGACACAGCATACACATGCGAACGCATGCGTGCGGAGTCACACACACCAAAGCAAGCAAGCGCGTACGCGTATATGTGCGTGCTTGAAACTTTTATGCAGTACTTTAGATATACAAACGTGCTACTTAAGTTTCATTACCAGTTATTTATTTGCACCCCATTAGCTGCCATCAATTACTCAGGTGCAACAAATATTGTCACTTGTAAAAAAAAAATATAAAATGATGAATTAACATGAATAGTAATACGGTAAGATGTTAGCATAGGTACACCTTATCTAAATTTTACAGCGAGAGTTCAGTCACACACACACACACACATACGTACGTATCTATGTATGTGTGTCTTTGTATTTGTTCACCACCACTTGACAACTGCGGTTGGTTTGTGTTAGTTCCAGTAAGTTAATGATTCAACAAAAGGGACCAGCAGAATAAGTACGAGGTTTAAAAGAGTAAATAGTGTGGTAGATTTGTTCGAGTAAATACTTCAACATTAATACATCATAATTTCAAGTATAACACCCTAGTGCCCACCCACTATGCCACTCATCCAACCATGGTGAGTTTTTGGCTGTCGGTTATGTGCGCATTATGCGCTGAATGTAAATTATACGTTAATGACATATACTCACGTTAAATTTATACTCGATCTCCTAACTACGTAGATTTATATGCAGAGCACATATTCACATCACATGATTCATAAGAACTATGTACATGATCTTATGTACTCACCACTCCATGGACCGAGTTTGGCGTCAAGCATCTTTGAAATCTCCAAAATAATTATATGATGTATTCTCAACTATAAACAAAACGCATGTTGCAAGTGTATATAAATATAACTATGGGCGTGAGCGAGCTTCATCGCATATGATAATTAAGAAATAAATTAATCTATGGTAAACACAATTTCTTACCATGCAAGGGAGATAACAATTAAGGTATTTTTATATGTTACCTTTCGTGATCTGTGTACTCATTTCGAAATCCCGTTCTGCCTCCTATAACTACATGTACCCTCATCCAAAATGGAGACGGGTATCAAAACTTCAATGTGGGAGGCTTCAATATATCTGAAGATCTCTTCACATTAAACACAATTGGTTGTGTTTTTAACACACAAATAAAAAAGTATATGTATGTGCGCACACAAACACGTATACACACAAACACGTATACACACACACACGAATATATATATATATATA
>NC_068997.1:1914915-1917735 GCF_001194135.2 Octopus bimaculoides
TATATATATATATATATATATGTATATTTATTTATGTGTTTCAGCCAAGTGGCTGCGGTCATGCTGGTGCAATGTGTGTGTATGTATATATATATTACTAGTTTTTTTCATTTTCATTATTTTTCATTATTTGTTAATTTTATTATGTATTATTTTTATTTTTCGTAATTTATTTAATTTTTATTTTTAGTATTTTTATTTGTATTACTTTTATTTTTCCTAATTTTTGATTTTTTCATTAATTATTTGTATCATTTCTTTTTTTTTATATTCCTGTACCACACACCACACACGCACACACCCACTCGTACATGCACACACACACATGCATGTACACACGTACACACACACCACACATAAAACTGCGCGCACACACACCCGTACTTACAGACATACACGCACACACGCACTCTTACGCACACACGCTCGCACACATAATAGCCATACCCTTGGCTACACCAACCCACCCACACACATTCGTTCTCAACTCTCAGAATACACGCACAAAAAGAAACTCACCACACGCGCCCGCACGCACCACATACTCAGGGGCGCGCACGCTTACTGAGCATTTTCGCATTCTCTTGTTCCAGTAACCATTTTCTCATCGTTCCTACATCCGGTCACTTCAAAAATGTCACCGCACGTGATTGTTGGCGATTAGTTTCCTCCTTCGTCTTGGAGTTCCCAGTTTCTTCCTGTTTCCGAAAAAGGGCTATGCTCGAAATGTAAAGCTTCTACTCTTTACCTTCTCTGAGCTTCTTATTAATACATTGCTTTTGCCACGTCCAAACTTTGGTTTATATTTTTCTTTTTTTGTTTCTTTTATTTGACTACATATATATATGTGTGTGTGTACGCGCATGCACGCGTTTGTGTGTGCGCGTGTGTGTGTGTGTGTGTGTGTGCGTGTGTGTGTGTGTGTGAGTGTCTGTGTGTAAGTAGATTTTTTTAATTAGAATTGGTTACTTGTTGGTAATGTATGTTCTTATGGAATCTCACAGAACGAAACCCATCCAACAAATGTTTTAATTTATTTATCATTTATAATTTTATCGCTTCAGGTTGTATTTTATCAAGTTAAAGTTTAGCCCCTCTGGCTTGTGAAATATCAGTTTAGCATATTAATGCATTGCAGTTATGTTCTTGACATATGTTGTATACTACATTCATCCGCTGTTGCTGTTTGAACGTGCGTCAGGATTGACCTGGGATGTGAAATATTTAAACTCTACATTCATGTGTTCTATTTTTGTTCACACAGTATCATTTATTTATAATATTTTACTTGTCTTAGTTATTGTATTGTGGCCATGCTGGGACACACACTTGAAGGATTTTAGCTAAACGAATCTACTCCAGTACTCTTTTACGTTTTAAAGCCTGCTACATATTATATCGGTTCTTTTGCTGAAACGCTAAGTTACGGTACTGGGAAGTATACAAAGCTGCACCACTTGTTCGGCTGTATATTGGTGGTCGGGATAAACACACACACACACACACACACATCTATATACGATGAGAATTTGTTCAGCTTCCCTCTACCAAATCCATTCGCAAAGCTTTGATCGGCCCGAGGCTATAGCAGAAGACACTTGCACATGGTGCTACACAGTGAGACAAAGTCAGAATCAAGTTCTTGGGAGGCAAACCTCTTATCACACAGTGTGTAATTTGAATGAGATTTGGTTACCATTTTATTCGGTCAATCGACTACATAAAAATCTATCACTGACGTGGCATAAATATTTTCATTCAAACTTTTGTAATATATAAAAAAAAACGTCTAAAACGTTGAAAACCGTGATAAACTGTTATAGATATATGTTGTCCATCTCCTAAGTGATTTCCAATCTTATACTTGATTGATCAATATCAAACTATATTAAAGTATTACTTTGTCTCATTCTTGTTTATCTTCGCTGTTTCCTACTGAATTATATTTAAATATCGATTTTTTTTTTCAACACTGAATACATTTGGGAATAGATTTGTTGTCAGAAAAGTGAGAGTAAAGGTAAGAATTGTAATAGGTGTGTCTCTACATTGTAGACAATATATTTCTGTTTACGGTTTATGCTTCTAATAATAGATACAAGATGTGTTTGGATAAAAATGAAATAAAAGAAAGAATCCATGACAGTAATGACGTCACTGAATTTTCTTTCTCACATTTTTAAACCAAGGCAATAAGAATGGAACTTTGTTTTTCTTCCTTCAGGTTGTCGAAGAATATGTGTGTGTGTGTGTGTGTGTGCGTGTGTGTTTGTGTATAGTGAGTGATATGTTGGGTTCAGTTCATCGGCTTAATAACTTTAAAACATTTGGTCCTGTTCATAGGGATTCATATTCTCATTTATATGTTAAAAATATTACAATATCATTAGCTCTAGTGATGTATTTTCCGGTATACAAGTCAAAATTTACTGCAGCAATTCCATGTGAATTGTATCATGATGCTGAAAGATAGCGGTTTTGTTTGAATGTTTACGCTTTATGTTTACAATTTATGTTTACGCTAGATAGCTACGTCGGTTTGTGTGCCAGAATATTCGGTAATGTTTTATTCATTGTAATAATATTACTAGACCAGTTAAGTTGTATGAATGCCAAAAGTTAATTTGTATTAGTGGAATAGAATCTAATACTGATTAGGGGATAGTCCACTAATGCTAATTAGATGAGTAGATACACTAAACTCTTTCTCAACATTTAATTTTGAAGTTCAAATTAAACCAAATTTTACCGTTTATTGCAATCATTTGGACTTGCTAAACACCAGTGATATATATATATATATATATATATATATATATA
>NC_068997.1:1917745-1921164 GCF_001194135.2 Octopus bimaculoides
TATATATATATATATATATATATATATATATATATCAAATTTATTGTAAACTGTATAAAGATTGGAGCTATTAATAGTTACTTGCAATGGTGACACATGGCAAGGCAGATTTTTATAACCTGTTTTGTGTTTTCTAGCAATCTGCAGCCTCTGAGAACATGATTTGACGTGTTTGAAAATCTGGACACTCGTACATGAGAAACCACGAGAAAAACCGAGATAATAATTTGAAAGTTGATACAAAAATGGAAGGGTGAATATAAACGGAGAAAGAAAATCGGTGTTTCTTTTGTTTGGTCTTTTCCGTTTTTATTCATCCTTCTATTTTTGCCATCTCGTTTTTTCTGGCTTTTCTAGTAGTTTCTCGTGTACCAACATCCTGATTTTGAAATAGAACATACTATGAGCCCAGCGCATGAAAATTGCTTAGAGACACACGGCACGTTATGAAAAAACCCACCTGGTCACAGGTTTTCATAGAAAGAGACTTATTAGTAATTCTTACCTTTATACTGCGTACATTGATGATATTTATTTCTCAGTGGGTGGAGTAACTTTTTGTTGATCTTACCTTTATGGACCAGCAAACTATATACATATATATAGAGTAGACTGAATAGCTGAAACTAGTCTTGATGTACCCGCCAAAATGTTTATATATTATCTTCAAATATCAGACCAATGATAAAAAGGATTTAATGTTAATTAATAATGGATGAAGTTCAGGATAATATAGGTTTATCGAATATTATCACTTTAATCCAGTATTATCAGATTTTTTCCATCATTTCAAGACGTTTCTCACTTTCATTTTACCATGGGCGCCAAAAATTCTTCATATCATATGCTATGGTATAGAATTAAAGAACACGCTTCCAATAATGTTTAATTTTCCATTTCATCGATCGTGTGTTTTCTTTCCAATGCCGCTGGGATGCGAATAAGTTCAGAAGATTAAATATGGTTGTTATATATGTCTTGCAGTTTTCTGGTGTCTGGCATGGCTGGAGAGATTCTTTCATTTCAGTAGCTGCATTTTTAACAAAATAACATGGAGGGTGGGAACGAAAGACGACGCAAGCAATAATAACCTCCTACCTTGGTATGATAAATGGTTTTGTTTGAAAAGTTTCTCAAGATATCTTTTGACACTTTTGTCATAATAATTAAGGAATAGCTCAATCATAAGAAAACCGTCTACTGTGACGAAATCAATTTCAGATCTTTGAACATTCTGTACAGTTTATTTTATTGCATAGAAATAAATGAAATATTGTATTCTTATATTACTAAACATATTTAAAGAGATGGGTTCTGTCAATTACGTTAAGTACATGATTTGAACTTTATCGAGAGAGGACAGCTAGGTGACCCAGTGGAATTGAAACTCAGGGCAATGAGCGACGGAAATAGATGCTGAAACGCATTTTTTCTGACCATCAACCGATTTACTAAGCACACTGATGTTCGGTCTCTATTACACACACACACGCGTGTCTTTGTGTGTGTGTGTGTGTGTGTGTAGCATATTGTAAGAAGGCCCGTCATATATGTATGTATATATATATATATATATATATATATATAAACTGTTAAGGTAGGAAATGGTAAAATAATTTTATAAAATTTTATAAAATTTTATAAAATAATTTTATAAAAAAAACATTTCAGTACCGGTTTCAGTCATTGAGACTTCTTCAACTGTAAGTATGGAAAACAATTAAATTTTGGAAGAATTAAAAGAAAAGTTTTTTAAAAGAATATTTGCAGAGTCTTCAAATCCAAGGGGCATTTTTCTTGTTTTGATGCAACGTGGGAGTTCGTTGGTGTAATTCTCTAGCGAGAATCGAATTGCCTCTATTCCTAGGTTGTCGTGGATATTGGAATACATATTCGAATAGAGGTTGACTACATTGAAGGATACTAGTAGGGTGTTTTTATTTATCGTTTCAGGAAGGTGATTGAGTATATCCATATATATATATATATATATATACATACAAACTTTCTTGGAAATGGATGCATCGCGTTCAATTAAATAATAAGCAGTAAATAATATATAATCTATAATATAATATAATATAATATAATATAATATAGTATATATATATATATATATATATATATATATAGCGTCCGTTTGGTTTCCGTCCGCTTTCCCATTTATTCTGCTTACGTCTAACTTTTTTTCTTGTTGCCTTCGTTCTGTTCAACCCAATATATATATGAGAGGTACTGGTATCCAGAAGATTCAACGTGGCAGGTAAGGCTATGTAAGTGCTATGGAAGGACCGTATTTGTACTCTCGGTTCGATAATAATACGAGTGAGAAGTATTATGCATGTCTTGTATGTGCATGTATATATTCCATAAAATGAGACAACAAAGCCAAGTCTGTGTGGAACTTTCAGGACATTTATAAAGAGTAAGTTAGTCTTGCAGCTGTTACTTGGATATTAGGGATAACTCTTCATCAGAGACGGTCTATGTAACTATATCACATCGTCTCTGATGAAGAAATGTCCTTAATATCCAAGAAACAGATATAAGACTAACTCTTTATAAATGTCCTGAAAATTCCATACAGCCTTGGTTTTGACGTCTCCTTTTATTTAACACACACACACACACACACACACACACACACACACACACACACATACACACACACACATAGATAGATAGTGGCCACTGCGGCACTCAATCTGTTCGGGCTTAGCCTGAGTATAACTTTAATAAAGTGAACGTGTATTTCTGCCAACACTGACTTCAGGTATGTAATTGCAGCCACAAACTCGGACTCCTTTTATTGAGTCTGGCTGCGGTTCATTCATTTTCGTTCAGAGTCTGGCGGTCGTCTTAGAGGCGTCCTGTGTCAAAAAATATCATTCGTAGCAGACGTTTTCTCCATATCGTTCACACGTGCCTGACTTGAGCTCAGAAATTACTGACCGAGTTGTTATCTATAAGTGTAAAAATCAAAAGTAATTCAAATTCAACGTTTTCTTGAAACAATAAATTTCTACAGAGTTTAGGATTTAACTTTCAATCTATGAAAAATTTCCGTTCTACAATATTCTTAAAGGAACGAAAAATAATCCAGCAACAAAATAATACAAATAATACGATCGTGCCTGGTGGGTGTAAAAGACTAACTGGCATCTCTTATCAAGAGTACAGGCAACAGTCCTAGGTTTACAAAGAATAACTCCTGGGGTCAATACCTTCGACTAAAACCCTTTAAGGTGGGGCTCCAGCATGGCCGCAGTCAAATTATCTAAATAAGTAAAATAATAAAAAATAGTAAAATAAAACAATATATACACATACACATATATATGTGTGTATATATATATGTGTACATATATACATACATATATATATATATATATATATATATATATATATATATATATATA
>NC_068997.1:1921737-1929692 GCF_001194135.2 Octopus bimaculoides
TATATATATATATATATATATATAAGAGTTATCATAAACACAAGTATGAATTATAAATTCTGATGTATGTGCTACGCTTGCAGTTATTTGCAAATCATCATTGAATATTCCCAGTGCACTTGGATGTCTAACCGCAATGGATCAGCAGGCAAACGCTTTATTTCGTTCTGTTTCTGAGATATTAGATCTTTGAAACAGAATGCAATGTCGAAGCGTACATAGGAGCTAATTATTTATTCTTCTTAATTCATCTTAATGTTTCCCTATTTATGCTCTGTACATCATGACACAACTAACTAAAGTTTTAGACAAACCACAATGCTGAAAGCTGAATAGGTAACGAACATCTACGCTAATCTTTAACTGATACAATAGTAGTCGTACATCTCACAGCACACACCAGATATATATAGATAATATAGGCGTGGCTGTGTGGTAAGAAGCTAGATTCAGTCGTACTGCGTGGCACCTTGGGCAAATGTCTTCTACTATAGCTTCGAGCCTACCAAAGCCTTGTCAGTGGATTTCGTAGGCGGAAAGTGAAAAAAAATTCTTCTGTTCTTCATTCATTCCATTTGTCCTTCGCTTATTCGTCTCAATTCTCGCCATTGACACACATGTGTTACATTTTATTTTCGAGATGTTAGTTGTATGATATTATGCGAAAGAAACATTCTCTCAAATGCTGGTTTCAAATTCTGGCATAAGGCCAGCAGTTTAGGAGAACGGAACTATGTCGATTAGATCGACCACAGTGATCGACTGGTACTTACTTTATCGACCCCGAAACAATGAAAGACAAAGTCGACCCCGGCGGCATTTGAACTCAGAACGTAAAGGCTGACGAAATTCTGTTAGTCCTTTTGCTCGGCGTGCTAACGTTTCTACCTGCTCGCCGCCCTAACATTCTTTCAAATATTAGAATTCTTTCATTTGTTTATTAGTCGAGCGTGGGTGATATATAATGGACTGGTGTCTTCATTACGTCTATAATGGTCTTCTATACATAATGGCGTAGTATATTCGCGTCATATTGGTTTTGTATGGTCAGGTCATTCACAATACATTATGTATAAATAGGTTTTTAAAATACTTGCAATATTTAGACTTCAGAAATATTTTCAATGGCAACATTATAAATGTGTTAGCAATACTTAAGCAAGACAGATGTAAATAGTAGACTCATAAAGGTCATTTATATCTTGTCCTCAAATACCAGGAAATGCGTTTCCGGCCACATCTTCCAGATATAAAAAGCGAAAGAAAGCAATTGTATAATTTTTACACAGAAATTTTCGACTGAACAATGAAGTGGTGATATACTTACCAGTTGCTTTATGAATAAGGCGGCATTTTAAAGATAATTAGTTACCGATGTACATGTGGGGTACCTGGATTTATTAAAGTTCAGATGGCTCCGCGATTTGTATTAGATTGCTTCATCTATATGTTGTGCGTTCAACTCTGCTGATGTCTTTTGATGTATTTCTTTCGAAACACTTTATGTGGCCACGATTCACCTATTTTTGTGGAATTTCAATGAAAGAATATAAGAAGGTCACTTGCAATAAATTATCATCGATTATAATCAAATATTTATTGCTTGACTATCTAAAAATGAGAACATTAAAGATTTGTGGTCTCTGGAAACCCAGGCTAATTCAGTATCATATTTTCAGCGGAGCATTTAGGTACAGTTAAACGCACGTACACATACACACAAACACACACACACACACACACACACACACACAAATATATATATATGTGTATATATATATATATATATATATATATATATATAGAGAGAGAGAGAGAGAGAGAGATGAGTGTTTATTATATAACCAAACGAGCGTACTCATTTGGATGCTGATAGGTGACTGTGCTGCCAACTGCTGCCAGCGGGGAATCGAATTAATTAACATTATTTAGTATATTAATTATATCTTTATACTCTATCTAAAACATGAGGTTCCTTATCAAATGGTTGCTCCTTCAATAAGGTATTCTACTATACGGGTTAAATTTCTTACATTACGACTATATATATATCTATATATATATATGTGTGTGAATGTATGTATGCATAAAATGGATATATACTTGTGTGTGTGCGTGTATATGTATATATATATATATATATATATATATATATATATGCATATACAGAAAGATAAAGTGAAAGAGAGAGAGAGAGATTGGGAAAGAGAAACCGATAGTTTATATATGTTTGTATGTGTGTGTACTTTGGTGACCAGTTTTTCTAGTGGAAGATTCTCGACCATAACTACAAGTCTCTCGTCAGACAGCTTTCTCCCATTGTTTTCTAAATCCTTTGTGGTCTTTCAAAATACAGCATCTTTAGGTTAACTAACAACTTGTAATAGAAATCTTTTGTTGCTATTAATGTTTCTTGAAATAATGGTCCGATTCATTCATAGAATTGAAATTTATCTGCAAATAGAACATTCTTCACCTGAAATTGAAGCAAAAAATTACATTTCGTATCATTGTTTTCCTAACAATATTTTTGTAATATTTCTGTTATTATGTTTTAATGTTAATTCTTTTCAAGTAATTTCCCGTTTGATAATTTATTGATTAAATGGCAACAATGAATGATATTGCATTGGTAGACACTATTGAAAGTTTGTATATCAACAGTTTTGATTCTAGATCAATAGATTAATAACATTTGTGCAGCTATCAGCGATTTATATTGAATGAAAACAAGTAAAATAATAATTATTGGAAGATCCACAATCTGTCCAGTCATCGAAAAATATATTTTTGTGTCCTGTATCCAAAACACATCAGCTTGGTAAACCCAGGCCTCTCGTGATAATAACAATTATATAATTTCAACTCTATTATAAAACAATTGATATACCTCTTCATAGGAGAATATACGCCATTTTTGTGGGCATTTTGCGGGATGGCAAAGTACAGAACAGAGTTAATAGCATTGGGTATGAAAATATTTACGTTTATAAATTCATTTTTAATGAATATTCTTTTTATGGTTATTTAAAAATTTTCTATTTACTTACGAAATAAAAGTATGACTTTCTACTGCATATGTATGGGTAGATGTGTTGAAAGAGACGTGCATGCTCAGCTAATATAGTGATGACATTTGAGGCCACAATAAAGTATTTGAAAGCATCAAAATAATATCCAGTTTACGCCACATGCGAAAGGTAGTGAAAAGTTCCCAGCTTTGAGTGAAAGAAAATACAGGAGGATCAGATAGTCATGATGTTATTAAATGTATTCCCCTCACAGATTCACACACTTGTTGCAGTGGCTCTTCAGTTTTTCTAAGCCCTATAACAGAACTCGGAAGGTTGGGCCTCCTCTCAGCCCTTTCACGATACCCTTAAAGCCAGGAAAATTTCAGCACCCACTCGTAATTATGTTTCCGTGCTTCGTGAATTAAATATAAGTCATATTCAGTGCTTGGGCCAACGATTCAACGTTCGCTTTAACAAACCTTATCGACATCACCATCCAACATGACATCCTGTTACTAATGATAATAATTCTGCTTGTTCCTCCGTTACTCAGCCCGTCCGTAATGCTTCCACGTAATTAGTTGAAGGGGAGTGAAAGAGACTGGAGGGATGTGATGGGATGGGAAGGAAGGGGAAATGATAGGAGGGGTGATAAGGAGAAGGCGATGGAGAGGTGCCGGTAAGTTAAATGTGTAATATTTTTAACTAAGTTTTTTCCCCTTGTTACTTAGCCCGTCTGTAACGCTTTCACGTGATGCGTTGAAGGTAAAAAGAGCCTAAGGCGAAGGAAAAGAGGTTAAGGCGAAAGAAAGAGGGACAGTGCTGTGTATTAAGTATATGAAAATGTATATATAAAGTGCATTAAGTAATCATTGTATTCCAGTTTCCTTCACTTTTCAATGATTAGCAGATGAGCGACTATCTTTTGATACAGACACAAGCTACGCTTTCAAATTTTGGGGAAAACGCTTTCCATAATATCCCAAAAGGTTTACCATTAATTCCGTGAAATATTCACGGGACCTACTAATATGTATTATTTCATGTTGTGCTATATTATCATTTATTATGAATTAATTGCGGTTATTACCGGCAAGCTTACAGTGTAGTTGCTCTAAGTTGGATAACAACAACAATAATGACAACAACAATCTAAGCTCTATACTACAATGACTACAAATTGTATTGTACGTTATTGTATAAGAGTAGATGTTGGACTGGAAAGAAATATATATGAGTGTGGAAGAGTGGTGGAAAAGTGTAAGAGGAGAGAGGGAATAGATTATTATAATGAAGAATTGGAGAGGCTAGGACTGTTAAGTAATTGAAGTGGTAGAGATAGTGAGAGGATGGTCTTAAGAATATAGAGAAACAGTTTAAACAGAGGAAGAGGCTAAGAGAATTATCGGTGATGTATATTATCACTTTACTTTCAATTTCTCTAATCTTGAAATCTTTTTTAAAAGAAAAGATATCATATCACAAAAGAGCTCAATTAAAATTGAGAAAATCATTTACTAAAACGGAAAGAAATGAATTGAAATCAAGATTCATTAGTGTTGTTATAAAGGAAGTTGGATGATTACGTGATAACATCCACTACAGGCTAATGATCCTACATAGCAGAGAAAGAAGACGACTCTCCGAACAAGGAATAAAAATTAATGATAGATTTTAATTAAATATTCGTTACTTTGTTTTGTTTTAATCCGCAAGATATTTCGTGACAATCTGCTGTACTGCTAATTATTTTATGCGTGTTAGTGACAAAATTAAATTGTAATTGTGCAATATTAGTAGATCGATAATAAACTTATTCAACTATTATATCTTAAAATTGTAATAATTAAGTGCTGGGAGACGGAAAATCAATTTAGTTTGAAGTTTAACAAACTTTAAGAGAAAAAGAGGTTAAAATAAACTAGTTTTACTTTTATTTCAAGTGAAAAAATATTCCAGAAAATATTTCTTGAAAGAAAAATTATTTCTATGACAGGTAATAAGTAAAATGCCATATTAATTTGAGAACTTTCCCCATTTGCAAGTATGAGTTTCGAAGGAAATTCGTGATGTGATCGGTACAAAGGAAAATAAGTTTATCTCCCAACCAACTCCACTTTATTCGTTGCAAGTCTAAATTTTAGTAGCAGTTTGCTTCACAATTTAATTTATTCAAAATACCGTCACAATTTTCAACAGTGTACCTGTCATAAAATAGCGAAACGAATTAACAAGTGTAGGCAGGAAAAGAAGACGAATAATGAATTCAATTAGAAAGCTATCAACATTTGATACACAACGATTGTAAAAGGAAATAAGAGACTTTAAAACTGGCTACAAAACATATAGACTTGAAAATAACAGTTTTCAGTCTGCAAGAAATTCAACAAGTATATAAAGGAGAATGAAATCAAAGGATCGTGAAGAAAACACAGCAACAGAAATGGTCTAGAAGCTTAACCTCTGCTTACAGAATACAATTGCAAAACGTTACCAAGAAAAGCTCCTGTGTGACCAACACATCGAAAAAGAGAACATTGTGAAAATAAAGAAGAAAATTCAGCACGGTCTGAGAGGTGTAGCGGTGCAGAATCAAAAAATTAAATAGGCACCATACATTAATCATCAGCAGCTGTGGCTGTTAGGACAAGCACACTGCATCTTACTGCTCTGTCTTAGACGAAAAAGAACATAATTGCTGGAGTATCTGAGCTGAAGTTTCCATAGACGATATAACAACATTCAAAAATAGAAACAGAAAAGTAAAAGACGGTGTAAATATATTCTAGAGACAGTTGAATAGTTACACAGTTGGGGAATACAGTCAAAGAGAAGTCAAATCTATTTGACCGGATATTGTTTTCAAGGTTTAACAGTAACAAATATGTTTCCAGACTGAAATACCATTTACAAAAGACGATACTGTATTAGCTAAGGATATGAAGAACTGCTCCAAATATGCAAAAGTAAAACTAGACAACCAAATGGGAAATTTGGATACTGGAACAACAACCAGAATAAGGAGAGCTGCTCTAGGAATGGTTTAAAAAATATCTCCAAATAAATCAATAAACCGACGTTTTAACACTTATATAAAAATAAGTGATCACATACACAGAACTAATACTTCTTGGTAATACCAGTGCCTTACAAACAAATAACGCAGATTAATTCCAATACAAAAGGCGCAACATGGAATGCATACGTAGCAACATTCCACAGGTCATTCAAAGTTTGTATTGACATTAAGATTACAGGATGATAATGAAGATGTGGTTGATGATGATGATGAGGATGAGGAGGAGAAGGAGGAGGAGGAGAAGGAGAAGGAGGAGGAGAATGATAATAAGGATAATAATAATAACAATAATAATAATAATAATAATAATAATAATAATAATAATAATAATAATAATAATAATAATAATAAAAATACTAATACTACTAATAATAATAATAATATTAATAATAATATAGACATGTGACCAATAACTTTTAGAAGCGGAAGATAATCGATAATATCGTATTGATCCTAATATATAATCATAATATTATTTGACAAATATCACATACGTGTGCGAAACACTTTGGTATGTATGTATGTATGTATGTATCTATCTATCTAGCTAGCTAGTTAGCTAGCTAGCTAGTAAGTTGTCTGTGTCTGTCTATGTTTGTGTGTCTGTCTTTGTGTTTGTGTGTCTGTCTGTCTGTTTCTCTGTCTATCTATCCATCAAACTTTCATTACACACAGACATATATACATGGTGGAGTGTATAGGTTAGATTTATACCTTTGCAAGTATAGACTTACATCTCTGTATTGCAAGAAACATTTCCGTAGATATCGTTTTTTTCTTTTTAAAAAGCCATATGATATTGTGATAAAAAATGACAATGGTTGAAAGGAATGCAGAAGATGCAGCTTAATGGAATTATCTGAGAAATTAGGATATACACTCACACACAATCACACACACACAGACACACACACACACACACACACACACACACACACACACACACACACACACACACACACACACACACACACACACACACACACACACACACACACACGCACACTCACAGACACAGACACACGCCGATGTACACATACGGGTTTGTTTAAATTGTATCGACCAGAGTATCGGATGCTGTGAAAGACCGGCTTGTAAGAATGCGCTTCTTCGCAGCGTTGTAGATTTCAAATGATGCTACTCCGCATGTCAAAATTGCTCCTGGGCGGAATGCCAGCCCAGCATAGAGAAAGCCATTTACGGTTGAGTGGACTGGACTAAGATGAATTTAAGTGATTTGCTCAAGAACACAACACACAGCCGATCTTGGATTGAAAACCGCGAACAATCGATCCTAAGTGCAAACCTCTGACCACTCAGTCTAGACTGTTGAATAGCAGCCCAGTCAAGAAGGTATTTTTTCTTCTCTTACTCTTGTGTTTTGCACACATCTACAAAATGACTTTCAAAAATGAAATTCCATTATGCAGCTGAGGAGTACATTTTCATTGCACATTTTATGCAGTCTTCTCACTACATTAATAAATGAAGTTTGTACGAAACGTACGTACTGTTATAACCTATTGAATTTTTGTTGCTTTTCTTCAAATTTTATTTACCAAACCTCTTAATTTTGTTTCTGCTAAGCATTAGCAGCTAACAATGTGTATACTCCTGCTTACTAGTAAAGCCTTATCGATCTGTTAATAAGCCATGTTTATACACGAATTTAGTGCAAGAACTTCTTCCTAATATCGTCTGATACACACGTAGAAATATATATATAAATACGGAGCATATAGGATCTTAAAACCGTATGTATCCGTATACACACATGTGTATATTTATATATGCATGTATGCACACTTGTATGTATATACATACATATGTATATATATATATATATATATATATATATATAT